>NC_053396.1:113525908-113581852 GCF_905171765.1 Bufo bufo
CTGAGCAATTTAGCGCATGTATTGTCCTACATGTCTTTGATAAAAAAAAAATGTTTGGGTAAAAAAAAAATGGTTTGGGTAAAAGTTATAGCGTTTACAAACTATGGTACAAAAATGTGAATTTCCGCTTTTTGAAGCAGCTCTGACTTTCTGAGCACCTGTCATGTTTCCTGAGGTTCTACAATGGTCAGACAGTACAAACACCCCACAAATGACCCCATTTCGGAAAGTACACACCCTAAGGTATTCACTGATGGGCATAGTGAGTTCATAGAACTTTTTATTTTTTGTCACAAGTTAGCGGAAAATGATGATTTTTTTATTTTATTTTTTTCTTACAAAGTCTCATATTCCACTAACTTGTGACAAAAAATAAAAAGTTCTATGAACTCACTATGCCCATCAGCGAATACCTTGGGGTCTCTTCTTTCCAAAATGGGGTCACTTGTGGGGTAGTTATACTGCCCTGGCATTCTAGGGGCCCAAATGTGTGGTAAGGAGTTTGAAATCAAATTCTGTAAAAAATGACGAGTGAAATCCGAAAGGTGCTCTTTGGAATATGGGCCCCTTTGCCCACCTAGGCTGCAAAAAAGTGTCACACATCTGGTATCTCCGTATTCAGTAGAAGTTGGGGAATGTGTTTTGGGGTGTCTTTTTACATATACCCATGCTGGGTGAGAGAAATATCTTGGTCAAATGCCAACTTTGTATAAAAAAATGGGAAAAGTTGTCTTTTGCCAAGATATTTCTCTCACCCAGCATGGGTATATGTAAAAAGACACCCCAAAACACATTCCCCAACTTCTACTGAGTACGGAGATACCAGATGTGTGACACTTTTGTGCAGCCTAGGTGGGCAAAGGGGCCCATATTCCAAAGAGCACCTTTCGGATTTCACTCGTCATTTTTTACAGAATTTGATTTCAAACTCCTTACCACACATTTGGGCCCCTAGAATGCCAGGGCAGTATAACTACCCCACAAGTGACCCCATTTTGGAAAGAAGAGACCCCAAGGTATTCACTGATGGGCATGGCGAGTTCATGGAAGTTTTTATTTTTTGTCACAAGTTAGTGGAATATGAGACTTTGTATGAAAAAAAATAAATAAATAAATAAATCATCATTTTCCACTAACTTGTGACAAAAAATAAAAAATTCTAGGAACTCACCATGCCCCTCACGAAATACCTTGGGGTGTCTTCTTTCCAAAATGGGGTCACTTGTGGGGTAGTTATACTGCCCTGGCATTCTAGGGGCCCAAATGTGTGGTAAGGAGTTTGAAATCAAATTCTGTAAAAAATGACGAGTGAAATCCGAACGGTGCTCTTTGGAATATGGGCCCCTTTGCCCACCTAGGCTGCAAAAAAGTGTCACACATCTGGTATCTCCTTATTCAGTAGAAGTTGGGGAATGTGTTTTGGGGTGTCTTTTTACATATACCCATGCTGGGTGAGATAAATATCTTGGTCAAATGCCAACTTTGTATAAAAAAATGGGAAAAGTTGTCTTTTGCCAAGATATTTCTCTCACCCAGCATGGGTATATGTAAAATGACACCCCAAAACACATTCCCCAACTTCTACTGAGTACGGAGATACCAGATGTGTGACACTTTTTTGCAGCCTAGGTGGGCAAAGGGGCCCATATTCCAAAGAGCACCTTTCGGATTTCACTCGTCATTTTTTACAGAATTTGATTTCAAACTCCTTACCACACATTTGGGCCCCTAGAATGCCAGGGCAGTATAACTACCCCGCAAGTGACTCCATTTTGGAAAGAAGACACCCCAAGGTATTCCGTGAGGGGTATGGCGAGTTCCTAGAATTTTTTATTTTATGTCACAAGTTAGTGGAAAATGATGATTTTTTATTTATTTATTTTTTCATACAAAGTCTCATATTTCACTAACTTGTGACAAAAAATAAAAACTTCCATGAACTCGCCATGCCCATCAGCGAATACCTTGGGGTCTCTTCTTTCCAAAATGGGGTCACTTGTGGGGTAGTTATACTGCCCTGGCATTCTAGGGGCCCAAATGTGTGGTAAGGAGTTTGAAATCAAATTCTGTAAAAAATGACGAGTGAAATCCGAAAGGTGCTCTTTGGAATATGGGCCCCTTTGCCCACCCAGGCTGCAAAAAAGTGTCACACATCTGGTATCTCCGTATTCAGTAGAAGTTGGGGAATGTGTTTTGGGGTGTCATTTTACATATACCCATGCTGGGTGAGAGAAATATCTTGGCAAAAGACAACTTTTCCCATTTTTTGATACAAAGTTGGCATTTGACCAAGATATTTATCTCACCCAGCATGGGTATATGTAAAAAGACACCCCAAAACACATTCCCCAACTTCTACTGAATACGGAGATACCAGATGTGTGACACTTTTTTGCAGCCTAGGTGGGCAAAGGGGCCCATATTCCAAAGAGCACCTTTCGGATTTCACTCGTCATTTTTTACAGAATTTGATTTCAAACTCCTTACCACACATTTGGGCCCCTAGAATGCCAGGGCAGTATAACTACCCCACAAGTGACCCCATTTTGGAAAGAAGATACCCCAAGGTATTCGCTGATAGGCATAGTGAGTTCATGGAAGTTTTTATTTTTTGTCACAAGTTAGTGGAATATGAGACTTTGTATGTAAAAAAAAAATAAAATCATAATTTTCCACTAACTTGTGACAAAAAATAAAAAATTCTAGGAACTCGCCATGCCCCTCACGGAATACCTTGGGGTGTCTTCTTTCCAAAATAGGGTCACTTGTGGGGTAGTTATACTGCCCTGGCATTTTCCAGGGGCCCTAATGTGTGGTAAGTAGGTAAATGACCTGTGAAATCCGAAAGGTGCTCTTTGGAATGTGGGCCCTTTTGCCCACCTAGGCTGCAAAAAAGTGTCACACATCTGGTATCGCCGTACTCGGGAGAAGTTGGGGAATGTGTTTTGTGGTGTCATTTTACATATACCCATGCTGGGTGAGAGAAATATCTTGGCAAAAGACAACTTTTCCCATTTTTTTATACAAAGTTGGCATTTGACCAAGATATTTATCTCACCCAGCATGGGTATATGTAAAATGACACCCCAAAACACATTCACCAACTTCTACTGAATACGGAGATACCACATGTGTGACACTTTTTTGCAGCCTAGGTGGGCAAAGGGGCCCAAATTCCTTTTAGGAGGGCATTTTTAGACATTTGGATACCAGACTTCTTCTCACGCTTTGGGGCCCCTAAAATGCCAGGGCAGTATAAATACCCCACATGTGACCCCATTTTGGAAAGAAGACACCCCAAGGTATTCAATGAGGGGCATGGCGAGTTCATAGAAAAAAAAAATTTTTGGCACAAGTTAGCGGAAATTGATTTTTTTATTTTTTTTTCTCACAAAGTCTCCCTTTCCGCTAACTTGGGACAAAAATTTCAATCTTTCATGGACTCAATATGCCCCTCAGCGAATACCTTGGGGTGTCTTCTTTCCAAAATGGTGTTATTTGTGGGGTGTTTGTACTGCCCTGGCATTTGAGGGTCTACGCAATCATTACATGTATGCCCAGCATTAGGAGTTTCTGCTATTCTCCTTATATTGAGCATACGGGTAATGAGATATTTTTTTTCCGTTCAGCCGCTGGGCTGAAAGAAAAAAATGAACGGCACAGATTTCTTCATTCGCATCAATCAATGTGGATGAAAAAATCTCTGCCAAAAAAAGAAAAAGGAGGGGAAAGGCGTCTGCCAGGACATAGGAGCTCCGCCCAACATCCATGCCCACTTAGCTCGTATGCCCTGGCAAACCCGATTTCTCCATTCACATCAATCGATGTGGATGAATAAATCATTGCCGGGATTTTTTTTTTTATATATACAAAGTGTTTGCCAAAGTATATGAACACCGCCACCTCCTCAGCTCATATGCCTCGGCAAACGTATCTTTTACTGCAGAGGAGAAATCTCGTCTTGCAGCGCCGCATACACCGACTTGCGTGTAATCTGACAGCAGCGCAATGCTTCTGTCCGAATGCACATCAGTGCTGCAGCTAGTCGATCGGTTGGTCCACCTGAAAGGTAAAAAAAAAAAAAGAAAAAACCAGGCCGCAAAGCAATAACTTTATTAACTTTAGAACAGAACATATTAACTTTTTTTTAACTTTTGTAACTTTTTTACTTACCGGTAATTTTTTTTTTGTTTAGTTTTTTTTTACCTTTATAGAACAAACCTCTCCTTCCCCATGGGACAATGTGCAAAGCGCAAATCGCCCAAAGATGTGGCGAAGTACGTTATGCACTTTATCCCAGGTGAAAGGAGAGGTTTGCAGCAGCTGTGAGTAAAAGGGCCCTAATAGCCCTGTGTGCCTGTCCTGTGAGATGCAATCCCTATGCTAGGTGTACCTGTGTGTGGTACTTCCGGAAACACTCACCTAAGCATAGGGCAGGGTGGTCAGGGCAGTCAGGACAGAAATAGCGGGCGTCACGCCTTATTCCACTCCTGCTACAGACACGACATTTTTTTCGGGGTGGCGGTTGGGTTGAGGTACCAGCAACGACACTGGGGAATTGTCGCTCGTGTAGACGGCTAACTACACTGGTGGATGGGGCCACGGAACCTCCTGGGTAAAGGAGGTTCGCGATGATCTCTTCCTGGAATTTGAGGAAGGATCCTGTTCTCCCAGCCTTACTGTAGAGAACAAAACTATTGTACAGCGCCAATTGAATTAAATATACAGACACCTTCTTATACCAGCGTCTGGTTCTGCGGGAAACTAAATAGGGAGCCAACATCTGGTCATTGAAGTCCACCCCTCCCATGAGCGCATTATAGTCGTGGACTGAGTGGGGCTTTTCAATGACACGGGTTGCCCTTTCAATTTGGATTGTCGTGTCTGCGTGAATGGAGGAGAGCATGTAAACGTCACGCTTGTCTCTCCATTTCACCGCGAGCAGTTCTTCGTTACACAAGGCAGCCCTCTCCCCCCTTGCAAGACGGGTGGTTACAAGCCGTTGGGGGAAGCCCACGCGACTAGTTCGCGCGGTGCCACAGGCGCAAATCCGTTCTAGAAACAAATGCCTATAGAGGGCCACACTTGTGTAAAAATTGTCCACATAAAGATGGTACCCCTTGCCGAATAAGGGTGACACCAAGTCCCAGACTGTCTTCCCACTGCTCCCCAGGTAGTCAGGGCAACCGACCGGCTCCAGGGTCTGATCTTTTCCCTCATAGATCCGGAATTTGTGGGTATAGCCTGTGGCCCTTTCACAGAGCTTATACAATTTGACCCCATACCGGGCACGCTTGCTTGGGATGTATTGTTTGAAGCCAAGGCGCCCGGTAAAATGTATTAGGGACTCGTCTACGCAGATGTTTTGCTCAGGGGTATACAAATCTGCAAATTTCTGGTTGAAATGGTCTATGAGGGGCCGAATTTTGTGGAGCCGGTCAAAAGCTGGGTGGCCTCTGGGACGGGAGGTGGTGTTGTCGCTAAAATGCAGAAAACGCAGGATGGTCTCAAATCGTGTCCTGGACATAGCAGCAGAGAACATGGGCATGTGATGAAGTGGGTTCGTGGACCAATATGACCGCAATTCATGCTTTTTTGTCAGGCCCATGTTGAGGAGAAGGCCCAGAAAAATTTTAAGTTCGGAAACTTGGACTGGTTTCCACCGGAAAGGCTGGGCATAATAGCTTTCTGGGTTTGCGGTTATAAATTGTGTGGCATATTGGTTGGTCTCTGCCACGACTAAGTCCAAGAGCTCCGCAGTCAAGAACAGCTCAAAAAATCCCAGGGCCGAAGCGATTTGAGCCGTCTCAACCCGAACTCCAGACTGGGCGGTGAAAGGGGGAACTACAGGTGCGGCTGAAGTTGGTGACTGCCAATCAGGGTTTGCCAGCACCTCAGGGACTCTAGGGGGTCTACGGGCCTGTCTGCGCGGTGGCTGCGACGGGGTAACTACTGCACGTGCCACCGTACCAGCTTCAACTGCCCTTCTGGTGCTCGCTACTTCACCAGGTTGTACGGCAGTGCTGGTACTAGGTCCAGGAAGGGCTGCGCTGCTGGTGTATGCCTCACCACGTGATCCGGCAGCGACAGCCCCACTCTGCTGCTCTTGAAGCGGATCCTGCGTAACCTGTGGTCTAGCGACACGGGGCCGGGTACGCCTGGTGCTGCCAGGGACCTCAACCTCCTCGTCCGAACTTTGGGTCAGAGAGCCACTGCTTTCTACAGGTTCATATTCTGACCCGCTAGATTCGTCAGATGAGGGTTCCCACTCCTCATCCGACTGGGTCAGAATCCTGTAGGCCTCTTCAGAAGAATACCCCCTGTTTGACATTTTGGACTACTAAATTTAGGGGTATTCCCTGAGACTACCCAAGAAAAAAAGCAAACCTGTCTTACAAAGGGGAGGCTAGCGAAGTACCGGAGGCCGCTGCGGTTGATAAAAAATATCAAAACAGATTTTTTTATCGCCGCAGTGCGTGTAAAGTGAATGTGCAGTGATCAAAAAATAATAATTTTTTGTCACTGCGGTGGGGCGGGCGTGGGTGAACGCACGTGTGGGCAACCGATCAGGCCTGATCGGGCAAACACTGCGTTTTGGGTGGAGGGCAAACTAAAGTGACACTAATACTATTATAGATCTGACCGTGATCAGTTTTGATCACTTACAGATACTATAAAAGTACAAATGCTGATTAGCGATACGCTAATCAGCGAATAAAAGTGACTGCGGTGGGGTGGGGTGGGCGCTAACTGACGCTAACTACCTAACCAAGGGGCCTAAACTATCCCTAAAACCTAACAGCCAATACCAGTGAAAAAAAAAAAGTGACAGTTTTCACTGATCACTTTTTTTCCTTTCACTAGTGATTGACAGGGGCGATCAAAGGGGTGATCAAAGGGTTAATTGGGGTGCAGGGGGGTGATCTGGGGCTAAGGTGTGCTG
Source organism: Bufo bufo (assembly GCF_905171765.1). Taxonomy (NCBI): domain Eukaryota; kingdom Metazoa; phylum Chordata; class Amphibia; order Anura; family Bufonidae; genus Bufo; species Bufo bufo. The sequence goes on from NC_053396.1 coordinate 113,532,852, forward strand.
TTTGGTGTACTCACTGTGAAGTCTGCTCCTCTGCTGGATCCAACCGACGAAAAGGACCAGCAGAGGAGCAGAGAAGCCATATAACAGATCATATTTACTAATATGATCTGTTATCTGGTTTGTGATTCGATTTTTTAAAAATCAGCAACCTGCCAGCGACGATCATTGGCTGGCAGGTTGCTGATGCAACTCTCCTCGAACTTTTGCCGGCCCGCGATGCGCATGCGCGGGCCGGCTGTGACCGAAATCTCGCGTCTCGCGAGAAGACGCGCCGGCGCGTCCACTCGGAATGAAACAACCACCTCCAGGACGCGTCTGTGCGTACAGCGGTCCGGAGGTGGTTAATAATGGCTGAATAATGTTGATCTTATATGGACCAAAAAAAATTGGATCCAACTTCCAAGAAGTTACCTTTAACTTAATGTGTCTTAGGGGCAGCCACACAGAATCACCCACTCTTAGGTCCGGACTTTTTTTTAATACGTTTCCTATCAGCCACACATTTATACTTGTTGATATTCAATAAGTTATCTTGAATTTTCCGCCATATAGATGACAATGATGATGAAAAACATTCCTTCTCAGGGATACCAGAAGTATCTGAACCAGAAAATGTGCCAAACTGCAGGTGTAACCCATATACCCCAAAAAACTGTGACTTCCCAGTGGATTCCTGCCTACGATTATTTATGGCAAACTCTGCCAAAGACAAAAAACAAAGATCACTCCTCCTGGTTCTCAGAGACAAAACATCTCAAGTAATTTTCCAGACTCTGATGAGTGCATTCCGTCTGTCCGTTTGACCGAGGATGAAAAGCCAAAGAAAAGGACAGTTGTACCCCCAGTCGGGTACAGAATACTCTCCAGAATCTGGAAACAATCTGAGTCTTAATATCCGAGACCACGTCAGAGGGAATGCCATGGAGCTCCACAATGTTATCAACAAACAAAGGCAACAAAGTTTTTTAGCATTAGGTAGGCCCGGCAATGCTATAAAGTGCACCATTTTACTAAAGCGATCAACTACCACCAGAATAACTGTCTTTCCTGAGGAATTAGGTAGATCATTGATAAAATCCATGTATAAGTGAGTCCACGGTCTAGACGGGATGAGCAATGGAAGTAGAGATCCGTAAGGCCGAGTATGTGTCACCTTAGCGTGTGCACAGGTACTACTGGCTGACACATAGTCCTCAAAACACTTAAGCAACCCTGGCCACCAGAATCTTCGAGAGATGAGATCAGCAGTGTACCTGCTCCCAAGGTGTCCCGTAAGAACCGTACAGTGATGTTCCTCGAACACCTTGTGATGCAATTCCTATGGCACAAACAGTTTCCCAGAGGGACAAGAATCTGGTGCATCTCCATGGGTCTCTAACAACTTCACCTCTAGGTCAGGGTAGAGATCGGATATCACCACCCCTTCCGACAGTATAGGACTCATATTTTCAAAATCACCACCTTCAGGAAAACTACGCCGTGACAATGCATCTGCCTTGACGTACTTAATCCCAGGACGATAGGTGACAGTAAAAGTGAATCTCATGAAAAACAAAGACCATCTGAGCTGCCTCGGGTTCAGTCGTTTAGCCGACTCCAGGTAAGCCAGGTTTTTGTGATCTGTGATCTGTGCCCCTTCCAACCATGGCGCCATTCCTCAAAAGCCAACTTAATGGCCTGTAACTCTCTATTCCCCACATCATAATTTCTCTCTACAGAAGAGAGTTCTTTTGAGAAAAAGGCACATGGACGCCATTTACCAGGTGACGGGCCCTGTGATAAAACTGCTCCTACCCCCACCTCGGACGCGTCCACTTCCACTGTGAAAGGTTGTGATACATCCGGCTGCACCAATATAGGGGCAGAAGAGAAGCATTCCCTAATCGCAGAAAAGGCTTGCAATGCCGAATCAGTCCCCACTAAAACATCTGTCCCTTACTTAGTCATGTCAGTTAAGGGTTTTACTATTGTCGAATAGTTCTGAATACATTTTCGGTAATAGTTGGTGAACCCCAAAGAGCCTTCAGATTTTCGGGTCGATCCCAGTCCAATACAGCACGGACTTTCTCTGGATCAATTCGAAAACCTGAAGATGACAGCAGGTAGCTCAAAAACTGCACCTCGTGTACAACAAAAACACACTTCTCAAATTTTGTGTACAATTTATTGTCCTTTAGGATCTGTAACACCTGTCTAACGTGATCCTGATATAGCTCCACGTCTGGAGAATAAATTAAAATGTCATCCAAATACACGACTACAAAGGTGATGAAAAATGTAATTCACAAAATGCTGGAAAACTGCCGGAGCATTTGTAAACCCAAAAGGCATGACCAGGTTCTCAAAGTGCCCCTCAGGAGTATTAAAAGCTGTCTTCCATTCATCCCCTTCCTTGATCCTAACCAGATTATATGCCCCCCTTAAGTCCAACTTGGAGAACACCTTGGAACTAGTGTTGAGCGCGAATATTCGAATTTCAAATTTTTTTCTCGAATATCGCAATTTCGAGATTTCGCGAATATTTAGAATATAGTTCCAAATATTCGCGAAATCGAATATTCGTATTTTTTTTCGAAAAATAAAAATAAAAAAATCGTACGATTATTTTAATCTTATGATTTTTTTTTTTTTTCTATGACTATGGCTAGGCTAATATGTGTATTTTACAAAATTTCTTAATATTGCTCTAACTTCGTCTTTTAGAATATTCGTAATATTCTAAAAGACGGCGTTAGAGCAATATTCCGAATATTCTAAAAGACGAAGTTAGAGCAATATTAAGAAATTTCGTAAAATACACATATTAGCCTAGCCATAGTCATAGGAAAAAAAAAAAATCATAAGATTAAAATAATCGTACGATTATTTTAATCTTATGATTATTTTTTTTTTCCTATGACTATGGCTAGGCTAATATGTGTATTTCACGAAATTTCTTAATATTGCTCTAACTTCGTCTTTTAGAATATTCGTAATATTCTAAAAGACGGAGTTAGAGCAATATTCCGAATATTCTAAAAGACGAAGTTAGAGCAATATTAAGAAATTTCGTGAAATACACATATTAGCCTAGCCATAGTCATAGGAAAAAAAAAAAATCATAAGATTAAAATAATCGTACGATTATTTTAATCTTATGATTTTTTTTTTTTTCCTATGACTATGGCTAGGCTAATGTGTATTTTACGAAATTTCTTAATATTGCTCTAACTTCGTCTTTTAGAATATTCGGAATATTGCTCTAACTCCGTCTTTTAGAATATTACGAATATTCTAAAAGACGAAGTTAGAGCAATATTAAGAAATTTCGTGAAATACACATATTAGCCTAGCCATAGTCATAGGAAAAAAAAAAAAATCATAAGATTAAAATAATCGTACGATTATTTTAATCTTATGATTTTTTTTCCTATGACTATGGCTAGGCTAAAAAAAAAAAATCGCACGATTATTTTAATCGCATATTATTCGCGAAAAATTGAATAATTACGAATATTCGATTTCGCCGAAAATAATAAGAATATTCATTCGAATATTCGCGAAATATCGCGAAATCGAATATGGCACCTCCCGCTCATCACTACTTGGAACCAACAATCTGGTTAAACAAATAGGGAATCAAAGGAAGAGGGTAAGGATCACGGACAGTAATCCGATTGAGTTCATGGAAATCCAAACATCACTGAAGACCTCCATCCTTTTTTTTTTTACAAAAAAGAACCCTGCTGCCACTGGAGATTTGGAAGGTCTTATGTGTCCTTTAGCCAAACTCTAGGAAATATACTCTCTCATGGTCAGTCTTTCAGGTCCAGAAAGGTTATACATTCTAGATTTTGGCAATTTAGCTCTGGGAATAAGGTTGATAGGACAATCATATTCCCGATGCGGAGGTAAATCCTGGCATCCACTCTCAGAAAATACATCGGCGAAATCAGATATAAAAGAGGTCTTAGTAGTTAAAACATAAAAAGGATCTATTTAGACAATTGTCAATGCAATAATCACCCCAATCCAAAATCTGTCTAGCTTGCCAATTGATGGTAGGATTGTGCTTGCTTAACCACGGTAAACCCAGTACCACCAAAGCAGGTAGACCCTCCAACACAAAACACAAGATAAATTCTTGATGAAAGTCACCCACTCTTAATCTGATATCATGCACCACTTGAGATAAACACCTCTGAGATAGAGGTGCAGAATATAAAAATATAATTTCTTTTTTTCTAATGCACTCGGTGACAACCCGTGCATACAGACGAACTGAGCATCAAACAGGTTCACCCCAGCCCCGCTGTCGATAAACACCTCAATCCCCACAGTTTTTGAGCTCTAGCGCCACCTCAGCAGTCAGGAGAAATCAGGTACTACCAGTCAAAGACAAATGCACATTTTCTGACTCTCCTCTCAAGAGTCAGATGGGAATTAAATGTCCTTCTTTTTTCTTTTTGTCGTTGAATGTATGGACGTACTCTGATAAAATGTCCCTTCTGTCTGCAGAAAAAACACTCCCTTCTTATTACCAGTATGCTTAAAAGCAGATCCAGGAGTAGCTCCCCCTAATTGCATGGGTTCGTCCCCAGACATAAACCAGGAGTAGCTTCACCCAAAGTGTCAGAGGAGGATGATACAACATGTGATAGTACGTCCTGAGAGTGGGGGCCCCTAGATCTCTCTCTCAGGCATCTATCAATGCGTATAGCAAGAGACATAGCAGCCTCCAGAGACACTGGGGTTTCATGAAGGGCCAAAGCATCCTTCAGCCTCTCTGATAACCCTTGGGAAAACTGGCTACGGAGGGCAGGATCATTCCATTCCGTATCTGTAGCCCACCTCTTAAACTCAGAGCAATACATTTTAGTGGAACTATCACCCTGACGAAGGCCGCGCACCTTGGTTTCAACTAGAAAAGTCAGATCCAGATCATCATAGATCATCATAGATAAGACCCAAAGCTTCAAAATTCATCTACTGACCGGACAGACTGCGATCCGGTCGGCAGAGAAAAAGCCCATGACTGCACATCCCACTTAAGGAAGGAAATAACCACACTGACTCGCTGTTTCTCATCGCCAGATGAGTGTGTACGTAGCCTAAAATACAGTTTGCACGCTTCCCTAAACAAAATAAAATTATCACGTCCCCCAGAAAATCTGTCTGGGAGAGCAATTGTAAGCTCCAGATAGGCCTGGTCTCCACCACTACCACCAAGACCAACATCCTTTGATCTCTGCATCTGCAAGACGGTCGTGCGGAGGTCAGTTACCTCCAAAGATAGCCCTTGCAGCTGACCTGCCAGTGCAGCAATAGGATCCATGCCTGCACACAAACAAACAGAAAATGACGGTTCTGGTGATTTATAACATCACGCTTCGGTGGGGTAGGGAAACACCACACCGAGCATAGGAGGGAAGGGGGAAACAGGGAATCAGGCCTAAGTAATAGGGAAGGAAAATGGACACCTCCTAGTGAAAATCCTAACCAAAATCCTGACTGACTACCGATATGTCTGAAAAAAATAATAAAAAAGGGAGTTGACTGAAAGGATATTGGGCATAGGGGGAATTTGGGAAGGAGAGGGGGAAAGGAGGATATGAGGTGCTAAGGGATAACACCTGGAGGTAGTAATCCAAGATGGAAGTGGTGAGTATAGTAGGGACGTGAGGCAGCTTCCCAAACCAAAAAAGAATCAGTACGCAAAAGAACTGTTATGTAGATTTGGGTAAGAAGACAGTCAGCAGTGATTTTCAGGAGTATACTCCCGAAAAGCACCGATGACTACCAGTATGAACAGACCCCAAAGGTAGGTGAGTTCATAGGCAGGAATACCTAGAATCCTATCAAGTCCTATAGGACCCTGGTACTAATGGCAGGAACGAGACTACCTGTTCCTCCAAAAGGAAGGACAAACAGGAGTCTCCTTCAGGCCTAATACAAACAATATGGAAATGCAACACACAGAACCCGAACAAAATACTAAAGGGAAAGGAAAGACTTAACTTCAAAGAAGCAATGGAAGCACCAGGAACTCAGCCGAGATCCAACCACAATCTATCCAAAAGGTCCAATCAGAAGCTATAAACCGCACAGCATTGTTCGAGAAGCAACTATAAATAGAGAAGGTTAAATGATCCTAAAAGCCACACCTGGGGAAAGATGATGTGGCAAGCACCAGAAACAACACAAATGTCATTTGATCCAAACGGAAATCATGTCATATCAAACCACGTATAGCAAGTCTCACCGATCTCCTGCCACCTGTAGCGGGAACGTCCGTGACAATACCATTCACTACCTCAGAACTTAAAAGGTTTGGGCAGTTATATTATAGTATATGAATAGGACATCAATATTAGATAGGTGGAGGTCTGACTCCTGGCACAACTGCCCATCAGCTGTTTGAAGGGGTCATAGTGCTCATGCAAGCGCTATGTCCTCTTCACTTTTTAACTGCATGCCATCTATCTTGAATCGGGAAAGTACCATAGTTGTTATTTGACTGGAACACTTATAATATAGATCAAATGCAGTAAAATAGTAAAGAGGACTCAGCTCTCACATTAGCGCAGCAACTACTTCATACAGCTGACAGCCAGACCTTCACCGATAACACTTCACAACCCCTTTAACCCCTTCAGGCCCAGAGTTTTTTTTTGTTTTCGTTTTGCACTCCCTGCCTTCTGAAAGCCATAACTTTTTTATTTTTAAATGTTGAGCAACAAATGTCATCATGTAGCCCTAGCCTAAGAGTATTTCCCATAACATGTAACAATTCATTGCCCAGAAAGGCTATTACAGTGACATGGCTGCAGTATGCTCTTTATTTGCAACGCACAGATATCTTGTACATTGCACAGAGTTTCAGGAGGCCATATATTAACCTGACCACAGCTGCAGTGTTTACAAGGAGTGGCAATCAAGTCAATGAGTGTTATGGGGAGGGAGGAAGATTTGTTAAACCTGTATTAGGAAAATCCTCTTATCCTTCATGAATAAGAGGACTACATAAAAAAGTATCGAAACTCATTTAACATGTTAACAGGTAGCCTAGCAGAGACTAGGGATGAGCGAATTTGTGTTTTCAAACGGGTGAATTTATTACGTAACGAGATTCTGCAACAGTTTTATGGGTTTTGTTTTTACTGTGATCCCTACTCAGTAAAACTGACCTGTTACATTCATTCTCCAGGTCAATATGATTACGGCGATACAACATATGTATACTTGTTCTTGCATTTTAATACTGAAATTTTTTTTTTAAATGTTCTTTTTGTAATGTGTACAGAGCTGTGTGAGAGCTCATTTTTAATATTTTAATAGTACGGGCCTTTTCACACGTGGCAATACCTTTCATGTATTTTTTTTATTGCTTACATTTTTGGGAGAAGGGGGGCGCACTATTTTATAGTTCCCATAGGGAACTATTACAAGCAATTATCAATAGCATTTGAGTGTATGAGAGTTTCAATGTATTCCTATTGAGTCCTGCCATAGGTTGCTTCCGGGTTTTAGAGCATTCAGATGCAGTGGTTACATTTGACCACTGCATCTAAAGGGTTAAAAGTCCACGCGCGTCATTACTTCCAGTAGCGGACTATAGCCGTGGATGGCTATGGCGCCTGCTGTACATGAGAGCAGGCACCATGCTAAAAGTCCCGGACAGCTTCATACATGTACGGCACTGGTCTGGAAGGGGTTAATGCTAAGACAGCAAAGAGACACAATATATGGCTATATTAATATACAGGGTGGGTCATTTATATGGATACACCTTAATAAAATGGGAATGGTTGATGATATTAACTTCCTGTTTGTGGCACATCAGTATATGTGAGGGGGGAAACTTTTCAAGATGGGTGGTGACCATGGCGGCCATTTTGAAGTTGGCCATTTTGAATCCAACTTTTGTTTTTTCAATAGGAAGAGGGTCATGTGACACATCAAACTTATTGGGAATTTCACAAGAAAAACAATGGTGTGCTTGGTTTTAACGTAACTTTATTCTTTCATGAGTTATTTACAAGTATCTGATCACTTATAAAATCTGTTCAATGTGCTGCCCATCGTGTTGGATTGTCAATGCAACCCTCCTTTCCCACTCTTCACACACTGATAGCAACACCGCAGGAGAAATGCTAGCACAGGCTTCCAGTATCTGTAGTTTCAGGTGCTGCACATCTCGTATCTTCACAGCTTAGACAATTGCCTTCAGATGACCCCAAAGATAAAAGTCTAAGGGGGTCAGAACGGGAGACCTTGAGGGCCATTCAACTGGCCCACGATGACCAATCCACTTTCCAGGAAACTGTTCATCTAGGAATGCTCGGACCTGACACCCATAATGTGGTGGTGCACCATCTTGCTGGAAAAACTCAGGGAACGTTCCAGCTTCAGTGCATAAAGAGGGAAACACATCATCATGTAGCAATTTTGCATATCCAGTGGCCTTGAGGTTTCCATTGATGAAGAATGGCCCCACTATCTTTGTACCCCATATACCACACCATACCATCAATTTTTTGGTTCCAACAGTCTTGGAGGGATCTATCCAATGTGGGTTAGTGTCAGACCAATAGCGGTGGTTTTGTTTGTTAACTTCACCATTCACATAAAAGTTTGCCTCATCACTGAACAAAATCTTCTGCGTAAACTGAGGGTCCTGTTACAATTTTTGTTTTGCCCATTCTGCAAATTCAGTGCGCCGATTTGGGTCATCCTCATTGAGATGCTGCAGTAGCTGGAGTTTGTAAGGGTGCCATTTGTGAGTAGCTAATATCCGCCGAAGGGATGTTCGACTAATGCCACTCTCCAGTGACATGCGGCGAGTGCTATGCTGTGGACTCTTGCTGAATGAAGCTAGGACAGCCACTGATGTTTCTTCTTCACATTTTGGCAAATCCAACACTGAACCAGTTTCACGAAACTTAGCAAGCAGTTTGCTAACTGTAGCATGGGAGATGGGTGGTCTCATAGGGTGTCTTGCATTGAAATCTGCTGCAATGACCCGGGTTACTGCGTTCACCAGGCATCAACACAATTTCTATCCGCTCCTCACGTGTTAACCTCGGCGACATGTCAATGGCTGTAAACAAAGAGAAACTTGTAAATAACTCATGAAAGAATAAAGTTACGTTAAAACCAAAGCACACAATTGTTTTTATTGTGAAATTCCCAATAAGTTTGATGTGTCACATGACCCTCTTCCTATTGAAAAAACAAAAGTTGGATTCAAAATGGCCGACTTCAAAATGGCCGCCATGGTCACCACCCATCTTGAAAAGTTTTCCCCCTCACATATACTAATGTGCCACAAACAGGAAGTTAATATCACCAACCATTCCTATTTTATTAAGGTGTATCCATATAAATGGCCCACCCTGTATTATTATATGTAATATATGCCTATGGGTAAATGCATGGTTTTTGGTGGTAGCAAACAGCCTGTATAAAAATGAACTGCACTGCACGGGTGAACAGCCTGCCGTATCCGTGCTGCCCCTAGTGCACGCGTGCCGCTGGAGGTTCTCGCCGGCCCTATTGACTATAATGGGGAGGGGCCTGAGTCCCGGCAGCAGCACGGCTAGCATGCCGAGAGGCGGCCGGAATAAAACTATGACATGTTGTAGTTTTATTCCGGCCGCCTCTCGGCATGTTTGCCATGCTGCCTCCAGAACTTCGGCCCGCCCCCAGTATAGTCAATGGGGCCGGAGCGGACCTCTAGCGGCATGCCTGCACTAGTGGCAGCACGGATCCGGCAGGCTGTTCACCCGCCCGAACAGCCTGCCGGAGAAGGCTGCCGCTAGTGTGAAAGTAGCCTTAGAATAAGAAACGACTCAATTAGTTTAGCTTCTTCTGGAGTAGCAAAAGGCTTGCTGTTATGTTAACCACCTCAGCCCCCAGTGCTTAAACACCCTGAAAGACCAGGCCACTTTTTACACTTCTGACCTACACTACTTTCACCGTTTATTGCTCGGTCATGCAACTTACCACCCAAATGAATTTTACCTCCTTTTCTTCTCACTAATAGAGCTTTCATTTGGTGGTATTTCATTGCTGCTGACATTTTTACTTTTTTTGTTATTAATCGAAATTTAACGATTTTTTTGCAAAAAAATGACATTTTTCACTTTCAGTTGTAAAATTTTGCAAAAAAAACGAGATCCATATAGAAATTTTGCTCTAAATTTATAGTTCTACATGTCTTTGATAAAAAAAAAATGTTTGGGTAAAAAAAAAATGGTTTGGGTAAAAGTTATAGCGTTTACAAACTATGGTACAAAAATGTGAATTTCCGCTTTTTGAAGCAGCTCTGACTTTCTGAGCACCTGTCATGTTTCCTGAGGTTCTACAATGGCCAGACAGTACAAACACCCCACAAATGACCCCATTTCTGAAAGTAGACACCCTAAGGTATTCACTGATGGGCATAGTGAGTTCATAGAACTTTTTATTTTTTGTCACAAGTTAGCGGAAAATGATGATTTTTTTTTTTTTCTTACAAAGTCTCATATTCCACTAACTTGTGACAAAAAATAAAAAGTTCTATGAACTCACTATGCCCATCAGCGAATACCTTGGGGTCTCTTCTTTCCAAAATGGGGTCACTTGTGGGGTAGTTATACTGCCCTGGCATTCTAGGGGCCCAAATGTGTGGTAAGGAGTTTGAAATCAAATTCTGTAAAAAATGACGAGTGAAATCCGAAAGGTGCTCTTTGGAATATGGGCCCCTTTGCCCACCTAGGCTGCAAAAAAGTGTCACACATCTGGTATCTCCGTACTCAGGAGAAGGTGGGGAATGTGTTTTGGGGTGTCATTTTATATATACCCATGCTGGGTGAGAGAAATATCTTGGCAAAAGACAACTTTTCCCATTTTTTTATACAAAGTTGTCATTTGACCAATATATTTATCTCACCCAGCATGGGTATATGTAAAAAGACACCCCAAAACACATTCCTCAACTTCTCCTGAGTACGGGGATACCAGATGTGTGACACTTTTTTGCAGCCTAGGTGGGCAAAGGGGCCCATATTCCAAAGAGCACCTTTCGGATTTCACAGGTCATTTTTTACAGAATTTGATTTCAAACTGCTTACCACACATTTTGGCCCCTAGAATGCCAGGGCAGTATAACTACCCCACAAGTGACCCCATTTTGGAAAGAAGAGACCCCAAGGTATTCGCTGATGGGCATAGTGAGTTCATGAAAGTTTTTATTTTTTGTCACAAGTTTGTGGAATATGAGACTTTGTATGAAAAAAAAAAAAAAAAAATCATAATTTTCCACTAACTTGTGACAAAAAAAAAAAAATTCTAGGAACTCGCCATGCCCCTCACGGAATACCTTGGGGTGTCTTCTTTCCAAAATGGGGTCACTTGTGGGGTAGTTATACTGCCCTGGTATTCTAGGGGCCCAAATGTGTGGTAAGGAGTTTGAAATCAAATTCAGTAAAAAATGACCAGTGAAATCCGAAAGGTGCTCTTTGGAATATGGGCCCCTTTGCCCACCTAGGCTGCAAAAAAGTGTCACACATCTGGTATCTCCGTACTCAGGAGAAGTTGAGGAATGTGTTTTGGGGTGTCTTTTTACATATACCCATGCTGGGTGAGATAAATATCTTGGTCAAATGACAACTTTGTATAAAAAAATGGGAAAAGTTGTCTTTTGCCAAGATATTTCTCTCACCCAGCATGGGTATATATAAAATGACACCCCAAAATACATTCCCCACCTTCTCCTGAGTACGGAGATACCAGATGTGTGACACTTTTTTGCAGCCTAGGTGGGCAAAGGGGCCCATATTCCAAAGAGCACCTTTTGGATTTCACAGGTCATTTTTTACAGAATTTGATTTCAAACTCCTTACCACACATTTGGGCCCCTAGAATGCCAGGGCAGTATAACCACCCCACAAGTGACCCCATTTTGGAAAGAAGACACCCCAAGGTATTCCGTGAGGGGCATGGCGAGTTCCTAGAATTTTTTATTTTTTGTCACAAGTTAGTGGAAAATGATGATTTTTTTTTTTTTTTTTTTTCATACAAAGTCTCATATTCCACAAACTTGTGACAAAAAATAAAAACTTCCATGAACTCACTATGCCCATCAGCGAATACCTTGGGGTCTCTTCTTTCCAAAATGGGGTCACTTGTGGGGTAGTTATACTGCCCTGGCATTCTAGGGGCCCAAATGTGTGGTAAGGAGTTTGAAATCAAATTCTGTAAAAAATGACCTGTGAAATCCGAAAGGTGCTCTTTGGAATATGGGCCCCTTTGCCCACCTAGGCTGCAAAAAAGTGTCACACATCTGGTATCCCCGTACTCAGGAGAAGTTGAGGAATGTGTTTTGGGGTGTCTTTTTACATATACCCATGCTGGGTGAGATAAATATCTTGGTCAAATGACAACTTTGTATAAAAAAATGGGAAAAGTTGTCTTTTGCCAAGATATTTCTCTCACCCAGCATGGGTATATATAAAATGACACCCCAAAACACATTCCCCACCTTCTCCTGAGTACGGAGATACCAGATGTGTGACACTTTTTTGCAGCCTAGGTGGGCAAAGGGGCCCATATTCCAAAGAGCACCTTTCGGATTTCACAGGTAATTTTTTACAGAATTTGATTTCAAACTCCTTACCACACATTTGGGCCCCTAGAATGCCAGGGCAGTATAACTACCCCACAAGTGACCCCATTTTGGAAAGAAGAGACCCCAAGGTATTCGCTGATGGGCATAGTGAGTTCATGGAAATTTTTTTTTTTTGTCACAAGTTAGTGGAATAGGAGACTTTGTATGAAAAAAAAAAAAAAAAAATCATCATTTTCCACTAACTTGTGACAAAAAATAAAAAATTCTAGGAACTTGCCATGCCCCTCACGGAATACCTTGGGGTGTCTTCTTTCCAAAATGGGGTCACTTGTGGGGTAGTTATACTGCCCTGGCATTTTCCAGGGGCCCTAATGTGTGGTAAGTAGGTAAATGACCTGTGAAATCCGAAAGGTGCTCTTTGGAATGTGGGCCCCTTTGCCCACCTAGGCTGCAAAAAATGTGTCACACATCTGGGATCTCCGTACTCAGGAGAAGGTGGGGAATGTGTTTTGGGGTGTCATTTTACATATACCCATGCTGGGTGAGAGAAATATCTTGGCAAAAGACAACTTTTCCCATTTTTTTTATACAAAGTTGGCATTTGACCAAGATATTTATCTCACCCAGCATGGGTATATGTAAAATGACACCCCAAAACATATTCCCCAACTTCTGCTGAATACGGAGATACCACATGTGTGACACTTTTTTGCAGCCTAGGTGGGCAAAGGTGCCCAAATTCCTTTTAGGAGGGCATTTTTAGACATTTGGATACCAGACTTCTTCTCACGCTTTGGGGCCCCTAAAATGCCAGGGCAGTATAAATACCCCACATGTGACCCCATTTTGGAAAGAAGACACCCCAAGGTATTCAATGAGGGGCATGGCGAGTTCATTGAAAAAAAAAAATTTGGGCACAAGTTAGCGGAAATTGATTTTTTGGATTTTGTTCTCACAAAGTCTCCCTTTCCGCTAACTTGGGACAAAAATTTCAATCTTTCATGGACTCAATATGCCCCTCAGCGAATACCTTGGGGTGTCTTTTTTCCAAAATGGTGTTATTTGTGGGGTGTTTGTACTGCCCTGGCATTTGAGGGTCTCCGCAATCATTACATGTATGCCCAGCATTAGGAGTTTCTGCTATTCTCCTTATATTGAGCATACGGGTAATGAGATATTTTTTTTCCGTTCAGCCTCTGGGCTGAAAGAAAAAAATGAACGGCACAGATTTCTTCATTCGCATCGATCAATGTGGATGAAAAAATCTCTGCCAAAAAAAGAAAAAGGAGGGGAAAGGCGTCTGCCAGGACATAGGAGCTCCGCCCAACATCCATACCCACTTCAGCTCGTATGCCCTGGCAAACCCGATTTCTCCATTCACATCAATCGATGTGGATGAATAAATCATTGCCGGGATTTTTTTTTTTTATATATACAAAGTGTTTGCCAAAGTATATGAACACCGCCACCTCCTCAGCTCACATGCCTCGGCAAACATATCTTTTACTGCAGAGGAGAAATCTCGTCTTGCAGCGCCGCATACACCGACTTGCGTGTAATCTGACAGCAGCGCAATGCTTCTGTCCGAATGCACATCAGTGCTGCAGCTGGTCGATCGGTTGGTCCACCTGGAAGGTAAAAAAAACAAAACAAAAAAGAAAAAACCAGGCCGCAAAGCAATAACTTTATTAACTTTAGAACAGAACATATTAACTTTTTAAAACTTTTTAAACTTTTTTACTTACCGGTAATTTTTTTTTTGTTTAGTTTTTTTTACCTTTATAGAACAAACCTCTCCTTCCCCATGGGACAATGTGCAAAGCGCAAATCGCCCAAAGATGTGGCGAAGTACGTTATGCACTTTATCCCATGTGAAAGGAGAGGTTTGCAGCAGCTGAGAGTAAAAGGGCCCTAATAGCCCTGTGTGCCTGTCCTGTGAGATGCAATCCCTATGCTAGGTGTACCTGTGTGTGGTACTTCCGGAAACACTCTCCATAGCATAGGGCAGGGTGGTCCAGACAGTCAGGACAGAAATAGCGGGTGTCACGCCTTATTCCACTCCTGCTACAGACACGACATCTTTTTCGGGGTGACGGTTGGGTTGAGGTACCAGGAACGACACTGGGGAAATGTCGCTCGTGTAGACGGCTAACTACACTGGGGGATGGGGCCACGGAACCTCCTGGTTAAAGGAGGTTCTTGATGATCTCTTCCTGGAATTTGAGGAAAGATCGTGTTCTCTGGTATAACTGATATATTGTATACGTTCCACCTATCAAAATTAAATCACTGTCGTTAGGAACGCTATATTTCTGTTAAAACTGTTACTTTATTAATCAGAAAAACAAAGGGAAGGGGAGCTAACCTATATTAAAATTCTAGGACACCATCCACTCAGTATAGGGTCGATGTACGGACCTATAAACCGCCAATGCGGTAAATACGACTGCGGATGGGGTCACCAGAAGTGCCGCAGGCTGGTGCTGTGCTGCAGGTTAAAGTAGAGGGCCATGGGGCCGTACTCATCAGATCCACAGAGGTAAGCACTATATCGCGGTCAGAGTGCTCTGAATCACTGCCAGCTGATGGTTCCCTCGACTAAAGTTATGAATAGACTAATCCAGTGATAAACATCTGCCTGCAGAAGCCGATCTCAATTGAATCCATCCGTTCATGTAAAACGGATGTCTGAGAGTCGGCCCTGCAAACACGAATCACTGGATCTAAGCTAAGCTGGGTGAAACAGACAGAACTGGATTGCCATTGCTCATTTACTTGCAGAGGGCTGAGAACCGCAGACCTCAACTGCAGTATGAGCGCAATGCAGATGCATATGAACATAAATTCATCCCCACACCACACTCGACGCGTTTCGCCATAAGGCTCGTCAGGAGCGTGTATCTGTGGTTAACAGGATAAATATTCAAAGCTGCTGAGCCTCCGTTACAGAGACTGCAGCTGTAAGTACGAGGTGGCCGAACGCGGCCGCTCAGGTGCACAGAATATGAGGAGAGTCCTCCTCCCCTCTACTGAACCCCGCCTACAGAACGGCCAATGAGGATGCAGGAGGCGCGGCTTCAGGGACAGGATGGGCAATATTGGCACACGACTGTTCCGCAAGGAGACTGCGACAAACAGCCTCCTTAGTTGGGACAGCTGCCACCCCCTGCCCCTGAAGAGGGGAATTCCAAAAGGGCAATACCTTCGGGTAAGGCGCAACTGCTCCAGCATGTCGGATTTCAGAACGGCATCCAGGGATTTACGAACAAGATTTAGGAGTAGGGGATACCCACAACAGGTACTAACTAAGGCGTACCAGCATTCGCTGGCACAAAACCGGGATGCCCTCCTTACCCCGAGGACGGGATCGGCTGGAATGGACCAGTTGCGAATCATAGCCACATATGATGAAGCACACAACACAGTGCGTGATCTGCTTAAGACCTATTGGGGTATTCTTAAATCAGACCCAGATATTGGGGATATGATAGGCGATGTACCCTTAATTACGTACAGACGTGGACGTAGTTTGAGGGATCGCCTGGTCCACAGCTTCTTTCAGGGCCCGACCACATCCACATGGCTAAGTACCAGCCTTAAAGGGACCTTCCGCTGTGGCAGTTGCGTGGCTTGCCCTGCAATTCAGACTGGCGCCACATTTATCTGTAGCGTCACTGAACAGAGATTTACGATCAGATCATTTGTTAATTGCAAAACAAGAGGCCTGGTATATTTGGCCACTTGTATTTGCGGAAAACAATATGTGGGTAAAACCACAAGAGAATTCCGTAGAAGAGTAGCAGAACATCTAAATGACATCCGCAAAGGGGCGGATACCCCGATTGCTAGACACATATCGACCATGCACAATGGTGATGTGGATGTCATCAAATTTCAGGCTGTGGAGGTGGTCAGAAGATCACCAAGAGGAGGCGACTTTGATAGGCGTTTATTACAAAAAGAGACACAATGGATTTACCGCCTGTGTACGCTCCAGCCCCAGGGACTGAATGAGTATAATTCCTTTGTGTGCTTTCTCTAGATCCCTGGAGGGGAGGTGCAACAGGGGAATATTATGGGTAATGACACACCGCCCATGATCCATGTGTCCCAGTGGGACTGACTAGTAATGATCCCATGTTAACAGATCACCTAGGCCACTGACGGGCCAGGAGACACTAGGGGCGGGATAGTGCAATTATTGGTTTTGAATACTTATACCACATTATACCACGCACTGCCCCTTTTATGTATGAAGGGATCATTATGTACATCAGCCCTATCACAGCATCGCCATCTAGTAAAAAACTGTATTGTCTCCACCACTACTGATTGATGTCCTTAACTAATGAAACAAAACAAATAAATAATAATAAAAAAATATAATAAAACATAATGCGGTTCATACCACTGTATGATCCCCGTCCCGATCGGTGCCATACCAATGTCGCCAGGATAGTAAGTCGCCGTGTATATTTACTCTAACTCTAACATAGAATGTTATTACATTCATCTGGGCCGGTCTCATTGAGGGGGCGGCACAATGGGGGCGGGATGGATTATGCGGTGAAGCCGCGCCTCCTGCATCCTCATTGGCCGTTCTGTAGGCGGGGTTCAGTAGAGGGGAGGAGGACTCTCCTCATATTCTGTGCACCTGAGCGGCCGCGTTCGGCCACCTCGTACTTACAGCTGCAGTCTCTGTAACGGAGGCTCAGCAGCTTTGAATATTTATCCTGTTAACCACAGATACACGCTCCTGACGAGCCTTATGGCGAAACGCGTCGAGTGTGGTGTGGGGATGAATTTATGTTCATATGCATCTGCATTGCGCTCATACTGCAGTTGAGGTCTGCGGTTCTCAGCCCTCTGCAAGTAAATGAGCAATGGCAATCCAGTTCTGTCTGTTTCACCCAGCTTAGCTTAGATCCAGTGATTCGTGTTTGCAGGGCCGACTCTCAGACATCCGTTTTACATGAACGGATGGATTCAATTGAGATCGGCTTCTGCAGGCAGATGTTTATCACTGGATTAGTCTATTCATAACTTTAGTCGAGGGAACCATCAGCTGGCAGTGATTCAGAGCACTCTGACCGCGATATAGTGCTTACCTCTGTGGATCTGATGAGTACGGCCCCATGGCCCTCTACTTTAACCTGCAGCACAGCACCAGCCTGCGGCACTTCTGGTGACCCCATCCGCAGTCGTATTTACCGCATTGGCGGTTTATAGGTCCGTACATCGACCCTATACTGAGTGGATGGTGTCCTAGAATTTTAATATAGGTTAGCTCCCCTTCCCTTTGTTTTTCTGATTAATAAAGTAACAGTTTTAACAGAAATATAGCGTTCCTAACGACAGTGATTTAAGATCGTGTTCTCCCAGCCTTACTGTAGAGAACAAAACTATTGTAGAGCGCCAATTGAATTAAATATACAGACACCTTCTTATACCAGCGTCTAGTTCTGCGGGAAACTAAATACGGAGACAACATCTGGTCATTGAAGTCCACCCCTCCCATGAGCGCATTATAGTCGTGGACACAGAGGGGCTTTTCAATGACACGGGTTGCTCGCTCAATTTGGATTGTCGTGTCTGCGTGAATGGAGGAGAGCATGTAAACGTCACGCTTGTCTCTCCATTTCACCGCGAGCAGTTCTTCGTTACACAAGGCAGCCCTCTCCCCCCTTGCAAGACGGGTGGTTACAAGCCGTTGGGGGAAGCCCACGCGACTAGTTCGCGCGGTGCCACAGGCGCAAATCCGTTCTAGAAACAAATGCCTAAAGAGGGCCACACTTGTGTAAAAATTGTCCACATAAAGATGGTACCCCTTGCCGAATAAGGGTGACACCAAGTCCCAGACTGTCTTCCCACTGCTCCCCAGGTAGTCAGGGCAACCGACCGGCTCCAGGGTCTGATCTTTTCCCTCATAGATCCGAAATTTGTGGGTATAGCCTGTGGCCCTTTCACAGAGCTTATACAATTTGACCCCATACCGGGCACGCTTGCTTGGGATGTACTGTTTGAAGCCAAGGCGCCCGGTAAAATGTATTAGGGACTCGTCTACGCAGATGTTTTGCTCGGGGGTATACAAATCTGCAAATTTCTGGTTGAAATGGTCTATGAGGGGCCGAATTTTGTGGAGCCGGTCAAAAGCTGGGTGGCCTCTGGGACGGGAGGTGGTGTTGTCGCTAAAATGCAGGAAACGGAGGATGGCCTCAAATCGTGCCCTGGACATAGCAGCAGAGAACATGGGCATGTGATGAATCGGGTGCGTTGACCAATATGACCGCAATTCATGCTTTTTTGTCAGGCCCATGTTGAGGAGAAGGCCCAAAAAAAATTTAATTTCGGAAACTTGGACTGGTTTCCACCGGAAAGGCTGGGCATAAAAGCTTCCCGGGTTGGCGGATATAAATTGTGTGGCATACTGGTTGGTCTCTGCCACGACTAAGTCCAAGAGCTCCGCAGTCAAGAACAGCTCAAAAAATCCCAGGGCCGAACCGATTTGAGCCGTCTCAACCCGAACTCCAGACTGGGCGGTGAAAGGGGGAACTACAGGTGCGGCTGAAGTTGGTGACTGCCAATCAGGGTTTGCCAGCACCTCAGGGATTCTAGGGGCTCTACGGGCCTGTCTGTGCGGTGGCTGCGACGGGGTAACTACTGCACGTGCCACCGTACCAGCTTCAACTGCCCTTCTGGTGCTCGCCACGTCACCATGTTGTACGGCAGTGCTGGTACTAGGTCCAGGGAGGGCTGCGCTGCTGGTGTATGCCTCACCACGTGATCCGGCAGCGACAGCCCCACTCTGCTGCTCTTGAAGCGGATCCTGCATAACCTGTGGTCTAGCGACACGGGGCCGGGTACGCCTGGTGCTGCCAGGGACCTCCACCTCCTCGTCCGAACTTTGGGTCAGAGAGCCACTGCTTTCCACAGGTTCATATTCTGACCCGCTAGATTCATCAGATGAGGGTTCCCACTCCTCATCCGACTGGGTCAGAATCCTGTAGGCCTCTTCAGAAGAATACCCCCTGTTTGACATTTTGGACTACTAAATTTAGGGGTATTCCCTGAGACTACCCAAGAAAAAAAGCAAACCTGTCTTACAAAGGGGAGGCTAGCGAAGTACCAGAGGCCGCTGCGGTTGATAAAAAATATCAAAACTGATTTTTTTATCGCCGCAGTGCGTGTAAAATGAATGTGCAGTGATCAAAAAATATATATTTTTTGTCACTGCGGTGGGGCGGGCGTGGGTGAACGCACGTGTGGGCGACCGATCAGGCCTGATCGGGCAAACACTGCGTTTTGGGTGGAGGGCGAGCTAAGGTGACACTAATACTATTATAGATCTGACTGTGATCAGTTTTGATCACTTACAGATACTATAAAAGTACAAATGCTGATTAGCGATACGCTAATCAGCGAATAAAAGTGACTGCGGTGCGGTGGGGTGGGCGCTAACTGACGCTAACTACCTAACCAAGGGGCCTAAACTTTCCCTAAAACCTAACAGCCAATACTAGTTAGAAAAAAAAAGTGACAGTTTACACTGATCACTTTTTGTCTTTCACTAGTGATTGACAGGGGCGATCAAAGGGGTGATCAAAGGGTTAATTGGGGTGCAGGGAGGTGATCTGGGGCTAAGGTGTAGTGTTGGTGCTACTCACAGTTCAGTCTGCTCCTGTGCTGGATCCAACCGACGAAAAGGACCAGCAGAGGAGCAGAGAAGCCATATAACAGATCATATTTACTAATATGATCTGTTATATGGCTTGTGATTCGATTTTTTAAAAATCAGCAACCTGCCAGCGACGATCATTGGCTGGCAGGTTGCTGATGCAATTCTCCTCGAACTTTTGCCGGCCCGCGATGCGCATGCGCGGGCCGGCTGTGACCGAAATCTCGCGTCTCGCGAGAGGACGCGCCAGCGCGTCCACTTGGAATGAAACAACCACCTCCAGGACGCGTCTGTGCGTACAGCGGTCCGGAGGTGGTTAAGCTAGGGGAGCTGAGGTGGTTAAATAAGTATGCGTCTCTATTCAAGTTATCAAAAAGAAGCTTTTTAAAAAGGATGACAATGATCCAAAGAAATACGGTCTCCTGAAAACTACCTTTGCCGTAGTTTATTTTTAAGCCGAGCAACAGTAAAGATGTGTATCCTAAGACGACACAAAACCATAGTGAAGAATTTCTGTCATGTTTATAAAGTCATTTGTGTGATATGACTACATTGTCATCAAGAAAGTCCTCAGCTATTGAACACTGTCTTAATTGTTCTGACAGCTGAATTCCCTAATGTTTCACAATGAACCATGTTCAAGGTCATGTATGCATAAGTCACCATGGAAGACATCTTCTGCATGAGCCACAAGCGGACTTTACACAATAGAAGTATTTTAGGATAACTGTAGTAGCAAGCGCATCAAAGGATCAGTGGTGCATGAATTTCAACATAGGAATAGAGAGGTATAGTACATCGCCATTCTATTTTAGTTAAGCTGTATGTATAATGCTTACTAGCGATTAACACATTTCTTACAGTTTCTGTTTCATTTCAGATGAATTGGCTGTCTGATTCGATTTGGGTACGAATAAATTCGAACTGACTTGAAAGTGCTGTGATTGCCTGGAAAAAGCTATTAGCTCAAATTTCAGAATTTTAGAATTGATTCACTTATCTTTAGTGCTTACAGAAAGTATGCACTTCCAGAAATGTCCATCCTTAACCCTTTCTACCCCGGAGGTTTTTCATTTTTGAATTTTTGTTTTGCACTCCCTGCTTTACCAGAGCCATAACTTTTTTATTTTTTCCAATCACATAGCCCCATGAGGGTTTGTATTTTGAGGGACAAGTTTCCAACACCACCATTTAATATTGCAAAATATGTAGCAAAAGCAGGAAAACAATTCCAAATGGGGTGTGTTCTGCCCAGCAGGGTTAGAAAATGATTATAGTTCATGCTGCCAGAGTCTTGGTATTTCTCAAGTGGTTAGGGTGATTATAGCACCATCCAGCAGTGTTAAGTTGTATTACACTTTGTTTTTCATGTTGCAAATACTACTGCATTGTGGGTGGTGCACTGCAATTTGGGAGTGCAAAACATCCCGGGAAAGAAAAGTTTCCAGTCTCCAGGACACATCAACAGAACTCTACAGGGTGGACCATTTATATGGATACACCTTAATAAAATGGGAATGGTTGGTGATATTAACTTCCTGTTTGTGGCACATTAGTATATGTGAGGTGGGAAACTTTTCAAGATGGGTGGTGACCATGGCGGCCATTTTGAAGTCGGACATTTTGAATCAAACTTTTGTTTTTTCAATAGGAAGAGGGTCATGTGACACATCAAACTTATTGGGAATTTCACAAGAAAAACAATGGTGTGCTTTATTCTTTCATGAGTTATTTACAAGTTTCTGACCACTTATAAAATGTGTTCAATGTGCTGCCCATTGTGTTGGATTGTCAATGCAACCCTCTGCTCCCACTCTTCACACACTGATAGCAACACCGCAGGAGAAATTCTAGCACAGGCTTCCAGTATCCGTAGTTTCAGGTGCTGCACATCTCTTATCTTCACAGCATAGACAATTGCCTTCAGATGATCCCAAAGATAAAAGTCTAAGGTGGTCACTGGATATGCGAAATTGCTACATGATGATGTGTTTCCCTCTTTATGCACTGAAGCTGGCACGTTCCCTGAGTTTTTCCAGCAAGATGGTGCACCACCACATTATGGGTGTCAGGTCCGAGCATTCCTAGATGAACAGTTTCCTGGAAAGTGGATTGGTGATCGTGGGCCAGTTGAATGGCCCCCAAGGGCTCCCGATCTAACCCCCTTAGACTTTTATCTTTGGGGTCATCTGAAGGCAATTGTCTATGCTGTGAAGATACGAGATGTGCAGCACCTGAAACTACGGATACTGGAAGCCTGTGCTAGAATTTCTCCTGCGGTGTTGCTATCAGTATGTGAAGAGTGGGAGAAGAGGGTTGCATTGACAATCCAACACAATGGGCAGCACATTGAACACATTTTATAAGTGGTCAGAAACTTGTAAATAACTCATGAAAGAATAAAGTTACGTTAAAACCAATCACACCATTGTTTTTCTTGTGAAATTCCCAATAAGTTTGATGTGTCACATGACCCTCTTCCTATTGAAAAAACAAAAGTTGGATTCAAAATGGCCAATTTCAAAATGGCCGCCATGGTCACCACCCATCTTGAAAAGTTTCCCCCTCACATATACTAATGTGCCATAAACAGGAAGTTAATATCACCAACCATTCCCATTTTATTAAGGTGTATCCATATAAATGGCCCACCCTGTATATTATATGTGACCATTAAAAGCATCAAATTTGCAGAAGATACAGTGAGCGGCGGTCTTTTTCTACAATATATGTTGAGATTGCTATCTCAGACATGTGCACCACGCCATTTGAACGGAGTGCCGGCTGATTACCGCCTGATCTTCTACATCAGCAGAGCTGTCCTATGCATGTCTCCTTCTCAAACTCCACCATCCTTGTATAATCATATCTGGTGAGAGATCTACCTTTGTTTCAGGGACATTATGTTATGCAGAGCTGTTCAGCTAGTTGTAATTGTTACTCAGGGAGTTGTTACTACTGTTAGCTAGACATGTAATCTTATGTACAGGCAGCCATTTAATCATTTTCTTCAGTGTGAATGCAAATGTTAGAGTACATGCTATCTATAATTTATACTTATACATGCTATTTGCATTCTTGTAGTTTTACCAATCAACAATCCTGTTTTACCAATAAACAAGTTAGACTACAAAGAACAGTCCTCTTATTTGTAAGACAGGAATGGTTTATGCTGAATGTCAGACTGTACACACTGGGTGGAATTGGAAGACAAAACAGGGTGGAATTGGAAAAAAAACAATTCCACTTACAGGAATGGGTGCCATCTTTAAAGACCCGGCCAGTGCTATACTAGTGAACCGCTGGTCGGAAAGGGGCTAAAAGGGATGGCTGATTCAGGCATTAGGTAGAGAACAGTGCAACCCTGTGCTAAACCAGCAAAATTATCCCTACCTATCTGCATGATCCAGCCTACTACTGGGCAATACTCCCTTCTTAGCTACAGTAGGTGCAGTGGTCCTAAAAAAAAAAAAAAAGAGAAAAGAGTAGTCAAACAGAAAGAGGTGAAAACCAGACAGGCAAAGCCAGGACCGAATCAGGATCCAAAATCAGATACAAATACACAGCAAAGTGAAACCAGGAGAAAATCATGCAAAGGTGAGGTCACAAATTAGCAGAGTCAAATGACAAGAGGTCACGTCAGAGGCAAAATCAGTAATCAGAGGCAATGTCAGAGAAACAGGCAACGGTCAGTGATCCACAGTAAAGCATTATTCACATGTCTGGGCTCAAATCTGTGAGCAGGAGGTCAGTGATGCATCCGTGAAGCTGTCCATGAAGGATCTGTGTTGGGTCCGTGTGTCCGTTTTTTGCTGTCCGTGTTGCATCCATGTTTCACTGATACTGAACAGCTGAAAAATAATTTTCAAAGCATCTCTTCTTAATGTTCTGTGAAATACGGATGCAACACGGATGGACCTCCACAGTCCCCCACCCCTTAACACTGACCCCCACAGTGCCCCGCCACTTTAAAATGGGACCTCCACAGCAGCCCATCCCCTTAACTATGACCTTCACAGCAGTCCGCCCCTTTAACAGTGAGTTTCACAGCACCCAACTCCCTTGACACTGACCTCCACAGTACCCCGCTACCTTAACACTGACCTCACAGTACCCAGCTGCCTTAACAGTGAACTCCACAGCAGTTGCCTCTTTAATAGTGGCCCCTGCCCCTTAAAAAGTGACCTCCACAGTGTCTGCCCTTTTAACAGTGACATCCACAGCAGCCTGCCCCATTAACAGTAAGATCCACAGCGGCCTGCCCCATTAACAGTAACAGCCACAGTGAACGCCTCTTTAACAGTGACCTCCACAGTGCCCGCCCCTTTAACAGCGACCTCCATAGCGCCCTGCTCCTTTGATGCTAGGGCTACATGACAATTTTTATAATGATAGGCTATGGTGTCGCACTGCGACATGTGACATGCTGCGACAGTGACACGACAGTTGCAAAAAATCCATCCAGTTGCAGCATGTCACATGTCGCAGTGCAACACCATAGACCATCATTATAAAACTTGTCGCACGACATTGGTGCGGCATTAATGTACACATGTAGCAGTGTAGTTGTGCCCTATGTGTCGTGCGACTTATTATCGCTGTGTAGCCCTAGCCTAAAGCTAACCTACAGCAGTGAAGAAAAATGGCTGGGTTGTTATAGAAACCTGGAGTAAAACTGTGTGTATGTGGAGACTAAGGACCTGCGAGCTTATATTGGCTGATAAAGGACATGTGACCATGTGTATGGCAGTTGGGATATGAAGAGAACGACTTGCAGGCTTATATTGGCTAATGCAGGTCCTTTTTTGGGAATATCTCAGGAACAGTATGTCCTAGAGAGCTGTGACCCCCACAAAATTTCTTTCCTGGTTCAAGTTTTGCTGAAATCGATGGTTGCATTTTTGAGTGATCGCGGAACACACACACACACACACATACACACATATATACGTCCTTCTCTTTATATATATATAGATTTATACTCTAATACTAATGTCAGATGCCGCGAACAGTGATGAACGGAGAATCTGAGGGGTACAATGAGGGAGAGTGCAACATTTCAAAAAATAATAATTCCCAATACTTTGCTCATCTTTAATACTTTCTTTTAAGAAGGAAAACTGGCTTACGTGTCTCTTTTCCAGTCAAATACCATTTCTCTTGTTTTATAGGATCTATATTTTTTCTTTCTTGATTTTTTTTTAATTTATTTTTTGGGGAGAAAGAATATCAGTCAGGGTGATTGGGGAATATTTATTTAGAGTGAAATAGATTTGGACCCAAGTTATTACCAAATATGAGACAAAATAAATTTCAAGAAACTTGTTCATCTCCTGTACATGTATAAATGGACTTTTTGTGATTTATGAATGAATGTTTTCGTTACCTTCAACCATCACAGTTGTGTTTTTACGCTTGCAGAGAGCTCTGACCAAATATTAATTGTAGAGCCAAAAACACCTTGACATTAATTACAGTGGGCGATGCAATCAGTTCCTAAAGAAATTAATTATAACTTCTGGCAACATAGAATCAAACACTGTGGGGCACTTACAGTATGTGGGTTTCCTAATTATCATTATTATTTATCCCATTTAGTTTTGTGTCAATGATTGGTATTTTCAGTCTTAAAAAATATTGTTCTGAGAAGTGTATAACAAATGTAACAAGCAATTTTTATTGCTGAAAAAGAAGACAATTCAAATGGTATATCTGGAACAACAATAAACCTGTTTAGTAATGATGTTCATCCAGAACATATGAGGTAGTATTGGGGTTTGTCCCTTATTATGGTATATTTGCTGCACCAAGTATCTTTCAGTTAATATAATGTCATTTTAGAGGAGTAACTTAAATACATTCATAATAATATTTTTGCTTTACATCTGTAATTATTCAAGTAACAAAGTCATAAAAACACCCTGAAACCCTTAGCAAAAATGTTCAATTTTGTCTGTATAAAGAGTACGGTAGGTAAAAATTTCTCAACAATGTGAACTTCTTTTAGGAAATAGTATTAAATATTTCATGGCAAGTCAACATAACATCTGCTACAACTGTTTATTTAATGTCCCATGAATGTCAATTTAACCAATGCTTTATTTGTAGTGGATTTTTTTTTTGGAGTTTACAGATGCTAAAAGGAACACAATAAATAAAAGATTAAAGGCTTTTTCCTATTTGAAGATTTATGGGTTATCCACAGGATCTGCTTCTGTCTCAAGAACGGGTCCTGTTCGTTAGGCAGTGTGAATGGAGAGGTGGCTGTGCAAGCGTAGCTCTCTTCATTCTTTTCAATATGGCTTCCAAAAATAGTCAACCATGCTTACTTATCTGTTTTTGGAATTCCAATTGAAGTGAGTAGAGAGACATGCATATGCTGCTTCCTCTCCAGCCCTGGGATGGTATGTGATGCTATCAGACATTTATGGCATACCGTGTAGATGTGCCATAAATGTTCAGAAAGGGCAATTCCTTTATGACTTAAGGCACACTTGCTGGTTTCATTTTTTTTTTTTTTTCAGCCAAACACCAGAGTGGATAACATTTTTTTATCAGTGTTCATTCCTGGCTTTAGCTGAAAAACATTACATCTAGCCTTATGTTCAACTTTGGTTTTGTATTTAATCCCAGTTTTATACAAAGAATGACTCCGGTACATCTAAACTGAATACTGCCTAATGGACCTTTAACCATTATAAACTAGTTGTTGCTTGCAATATCCACTGCATTCCAGAACATTTTCTTTATAAAAGTTCCTTGAACACACAACTTGAGCTCAAAAACAACAGGTGGCCTGAGCCTTATATTTGGACTCCATGCTGAGACAGATTTCATTAATTTATAGTGAGTGCCCTTCGTTTTTATACAATTTCTAGGTTGCTAAATTGTAAAAAATAGAAAGATCTCTCCTTATTCCCAAAATAGACATTGGTAAAGTAAACTGTGTTATATCCTGTCTGGATCTAAAGAATAATACAGGGACATTTTAGGTAGTTTTATAAACAAATATAAATAATGAAAAATGTAAATTTGTGTAATTTTAGTTTGTTTTCCTTTTGGTTATCAGGATATTATTCTGCAGTACAGTAATTACTTTGAAATATTTGTATTGTCTAATAGCTAATAGAATGTTAATGCAGGTTGCAGGCTGCAAAAGAAAATTAAATGGTTTTGTTATTTTCTTTTGTGAAATACTATATATATTGTAATCTTTATTTAAAGAGAGAATAACTTTGTGTTTCACTTTTTCTCTCTTTTTTTGTTTGCTAGTGATGTCATTAATGCATTTTTATCTTTTTTTAGGTTGGATTATTTTAAACCACTGTATTTTAGAGCCAATATTACTCTCAGACCCCTGTGGCTTTACTGAAATAGACTTAGATCATCCTAAAATGTTACAGAAAAATGTATTACCCATTTATTTTTTTTTGCTAATTAAAGCTAGATGCTGAATCTGATCTCATCTACTATATTTAATATAGAATACATTATTTTATTTTTTGGCGCACCAATCACAAAAAATATCAAATTCTTTCAAACCTGAACTGTAAAATAAGAAGGTTGAATTCCAGAATTTTGGAATTGATTTACTCATCTTTAGACATGTCTCAATAAATTCTGTTGGATAGTGTTTGATAGGAAATCTCAACGTCCCACTTGGTACCCCTGGTACCGAACTTCTAGTATCGGCTTTGTTTGAGTCTTGTTCTGACGTCAGGAGAGCGCTTCACTCAGTAGGGAATAACAGACACAACAATGATGTACTGAATGAACGCTCTAAAATGTATTATTAGTACACACAGATTATATAGAGGGGTTTACGCCCCCATATTGGCATATCAAAGTTATTTATTCAACCTATCATAAATCAACATATTCTATTCTACAGGCAAATACAGCAAAGAGCGGAACTTCCATATTTGGGGGAAACATCTGGGCGTAGTGCCAAAGAGATAAGATTCATTTTACAGAGAACAGAAACTGATACACAAACAAAGAAGCTTCTACATGTTTTATAACATGCATTCCCTTCAGTGTTCTAGGCATACTATGTGACCAGAGCACAGGTCACTGTCAGAGGAGATGAGATTCATCTACAAGCAACGAGCCACATTCATCGTTATAATAAAGTTGTTACCTTTCACTGTAATCCCACCTGTGATCATAATGAGATAATTACTGAGAGGCAATCTCTACAGCATAGGAAATTATTTCACTACTAATTTATGAGAATCATGCAATGAGTTACTATATGACTGCCACGGGTAAAGCAATATTTATATCACTAAGGATAAATTTGGAATATATTGCTCACCATTTTGCTCTTCACGAGCTCTATGGCTTTAAAAGCAGTAATGTTAACAATGATGTACTGAATGAACGCTCTAAAATTTATTATTAGTACACACAGATTATATAGAGGGGTTTACGCATATCAACGTAAGTTATTTATTCAACCTATCATAAATCAACATGTTCTATTCTACAGGCAAATAGAGCAAAGAGCGGAACTTCCATATTTGGGGGAAACATCTGGGCGTAGTGCCAAAGAGATAGGATTCATTTTACAGAGAACAGAAACTGATACACAAACAAAGAAGCTTCTACATGTTGTATAACATGGATTCCCTTCAAATCCCCTCTTTGAACCTTTAGTGTATCACAATAAATGGTTCTTTCCTTTCTTGTCCCTTTTCTCTCTATATGATGTTAGATAATTTTTATACCCTTCTGGGCGTCGATCCTCCTGAGATAAGAGAGTTTGATATAATGACATATTAGAGATCCCCTTTTCAAGCATTCGTCTCACACAAGGAATAACACATAATGCTACTACACCTATTACTATTGGTTAGTAAACTCAATAAAGTCATTGAGGCCATTGCAATTTTAATCAATGCGCTCGACCATTTCCCAAAACAGGGGGAGAGGATCTTCATATTGGAGGTCAGGGCTGTCTGCCCCCGTTAGTACCTCTGGGCCTTGTTGGAGGTCAGGGCTGTCTGCCCCCGTTAGTACCTCTGGGCCTCGTTGGAGGTCAGGGCTGTCTGCCCCCGTTTCAGCCTCCTCTCTTGCTCTCACAAGATTCACTTTGGTGGCGTGGATCCATGTTGGAGATTGTTCAGTCAGCACGGCTGTTTTTGTTACTGCGACCACAGTAGTAGGTGGGCCATATTCGAAATCACCTTGAGCTCTTCCTTTCTTCAGTGTGTCGACCACCACCTCATCCCCCACCCTGTATGGGTGGGTGGGTGGGTTCCCGTGGAAGAGAGGGAGACTTACAAGCAACTTTTTCCTCAGTTTTATTAAGTACCTGTATCAATTTGGTGACATATTCCTCTCTTATTAAATCAAGGTCCCCTTCCTGTACTATCATTGGGCATCTGGCCCAGGGGGTGGGGAAAGGTCTTCCCATGAGTATCTCAAATGGTGATAACCCTAACTTCTTATTAGGTGTCATCCTTATTTCTGAAAGTATTATGGGTAGGGTCTCTTTCCATTTTTCAAAGGTACCTGCAGTGGCCTTCCTCAATTTATCTTTAATTGTCCTGTTCATGCGTTCCACAATTCCTGAGCTCTGTGGGTGATATGGAATGTGAAATTTCCATTCTATGTGTAGTGAATTAGCAATTTCCTTGTTGAGTTTAGAGGTGAATGCTGTTATGTCCTACTCCGTGGAAATGTGCTATAAAGATGGAAGCACTGTATTGGGGAATGCATGGTTTTTCCTCTTTGCAGACTAATCCTGTCTTAGGATTTTTATTTTTATTTTTTACTTTTGTAATACTGGATAACACCAGTCTTGCTGTTCCTGTTCAGTGGCATATCTTTAAAGATCAGTAAGCATTTGTGACATCTCAGGGGTTGGAGGTGCCAGACATGGCATCTCCCAATGGTTACATGTACCTGTGGGGTTGCATTTGGCCACTCGTTTCGCCACCTTATCTGCCAGCGCATTGCCCTGTGAGACATGATCCTTGCCTTTGGTGTGTGCCTTGCAGTGGACAATTGCTAATTGTGAGGGTAGTCTGATGGCTTCAAGTAGATCTGTGACCAACTGTGAGTGTGAGATGCGCTTACCATCTGCTGCCGTGAATCCTCTTCTCTGTAAAATCATACCATGGTCCCACACTACTCCATGTGCGTACCAACTATCAGTATAGATGGTGACAGGTCTGTTAGCATGTAGAATACATGCTCTAGTGAGTGCAATGAGCTCAGCTGCCTGTGCAGACTGGAATTTTATGGGTTTCGCCTCTAAGATGACATCTGGGAGCATAACAATGGCGTAGCCTATACAGTATTTGGTGTCATTTGGTCTGGTGCATGACCCGTCCACAAAAACTTCTGGAGCTCCTTCAATGGGTGTGGATGACAAATCATGTTTTGGTGAAGTTTCATGTTCTAGGGCCTGTAAACAGTCATGTGTGTCTGCGATGCAATCTTCTTGTCCTTTAAGGCCTAAGAGAGCATTTAGTATTGGTGCTGGACCTGAGGTGTGGGAAGCATATTTGATTTCAAGTGAGGGATCACTGAGTAGTATTACCTTATATCCTGAAAGCCTCTGTGCAGACATGTGTTTAGTGTGGATGTCCTTGAGTAGGCCTACAACATCATGAGTGTTGTGCAAAATGGTGTAATGTCCCATTGTGAAAGGAGTTGCCAACTCTACCATCATAGCACAGGCTGCAAGAGAACGCAGACATGCTGGCATCCCTTGGACAGAGGTGGGCATTACCTTCGAGAAAAATGCACATGGGCGCAACTTGCCTCCATGTTCTTGTGTCAGTACGCCCGCCATGGTTTTACAATTTTGTCGTGCAAACATGTGGAAGGGCAGTTTGTAGTCAGGGAGGCCCAATCCTGGACTTGACATTAATGAACATTTCAAATAATCAAATGCATTGTACATTTCTGAAGACCATCTTATTAAATCTGGTTTGTCCTCCAATGTTGCATAGTAGGCACAGTCTGGGATCCATTGTCTGCAGTAGTTTATCATTCCAAGGAAGGATAGAATTTCCTTCTTGGAGTGCGGGGTGACCAGGCCCGCCACAGACTGGACTCTCTCCGGACTGATCCTCCTTTTTGCCCTTTGCGAGGACAAATCCCAAGTATTCAACTTGCTTTTTACACCATTGCATTTTCCCTAATGACACTTTGTGTCCACATTCAAACAACCATTGTCCTCAATGTTGGCCTCCACTGACATACTGCATAACAGTAAATCATCCACATATTGCAACACCACAGAACCTTGGGGGGGAAGTGCCATGGTTTTAAAGTCATTTGGAGGACAATGCTGAACACTACAGGTGAATCAGCATATCCTTGGGGCATCCTGCCCCAGGTCAATTGTCGCCATTCGAAGGAAAAAGGAAAAAGTAATCTGGTCTTCTTGTCAACTGGGATAGAAAAGAATGCATTTTTCAGATCTATCACACTGAACCAAACAGCGTCTGCTGGGATGGCAGATAGTAGTTGAGTGATGTCAGGTACAACAGGGGCTATAGGCACAATGATGTTGTTGATGGCCCTTAAATCCTGTACAAAGCGAACTGAACCATCTGCTTTTGCCACAGGATTTATGGGAGTGCTGAAGGGTGAAATCACCTCTTCTAAAATGCCCTTCTTTAAAAATTTCTCGATCATTGGCCTTAAGCCCTCAATTTTCTCTGTGGACAACGGGTATTGTTTCTGGAACACTGAGATGACACCTGGTTTTACAGTAGCTTTGTAAGGTGTGCAATCTATGAGCCCCGTGTCATATTAATTTGAATACCATAATGCAGGGTTAATGTTGTTAAGTTCTGGGTGGTCCTGTATGTTTGCAAGAATCAGTGGTACGGGTGTAGAGATTGGAATGAGATCTGAGTGTACTTTTATGCCCTGATTCTTTGCTGATACCTGCAAGTCAAGCTTAATGAAAAAAATCTCTCCCTAACAGGCTGACTGGGCAATCTGGTATAATGCTGAATACATGATCTGTGATGTATTCCCTGTCCATGGTCTCGAGTGGTAGTGAGTCAGTTTTGAAAGTTTTTGTCAAAACCCCATTAATTCCCATAAAGGGCTCAGATTTTCTCAATGGTCCATTGAACAAATCTTTACTTAACACACTTGAAGATGCACTGCTATCTACCATGAATCCTACTCTCCTTCCTCCCATTCCCAGTCATCTAACTCCAACCCTTTTAGGCTACTTTCACACTAGCGTTCGGGGCTCCGCTTGTGAGTTCCGTTTGAAGGCTCTCACAAGCGGCCCCGAACGGATCCGTACTGCCCTAATGCATTCTGAGTGGATGCAGATCTGCTCAGAATGCATCAGTCTGGCAGCGTTCAGCCTCCGCTCCGCTCAGCAGGCGGACACCTGAACGCAGCTTGCAGCGTTCGGGTGTCCGCCTGGCCGTGCAGAGGCAAACGGATCCGTCCAGACTTACAATGTAAGTCAATGGGGACGGATCCGTTTGAAGATGACACAGTATGGCTCAATTTTCAAACGGATCTGTCCCCCATTGACTTTCAATGTAAAGTCAAAACGGATTCGTTTGCATTATCATGAAAAAAAAAAAAAAAAAATGTTTTTTTTTTTTTTTTGTTCATGGTTATGCAAACCGATCCGTTCTGAACGGATGCAAGCGTTTGCATTATAGGAGCGGATCCGTCTGTGCAGACACCAGACGGATCCGCTCCTAACGCAAGTGTGAAAGTAGCCTTAGTCGGACGCTGTGGTCCTCCTTCTGTCCGTCAGTAGTGTCCCAGCTGTCCATGAGAACAGAGCTCTGATGTTAAGCACAACACTTAACATATAACACGTAACTTCAACATTGAAATAAACAGATCTGACAATACAGACATGAACACACAAAGGGCCCATAAGAAACTTTTCATTGACTTCAATAAAAAAAAAAATAATGTACAGCTCAATCAACACTGTTGGCACCAATAAAAACCAAAAAATCTTCCAAGAAAAATAAAATAAAAGTCTCAATGCGCATATTATATGAAAACAAATATCGTACTCCATACGCGTTCACATTTTCATGTACTCCTTTTCACAAACAGCTCATAACTACGCCCTTATACATAAAATATGAATTGCATACACAGCTCTGCTAAAAACATCCATCAGTCTTCACACATTTTCGACTCAACTACAACTCAAAGCCACACCCATTCACATTCCACTGAATCATTTATGTCTTCCAACTCAGCCACATAGTTTTCTTTGTTTCATCCCAAAACTTGCAGCACAGACAAACACAGCTTTCCTGGAAGCAGATAGCCACACCACACCTAGAATTGCTGATGGTCTATATCGCTGTTGTGCTGTGTTTTCCAATGTCTTCTGGTCTTCACTCTGTGATTAATCAACTCTTGTAAGAAGACAATATACATGTAATAATCATACAGTAATTTTGTTAAACCCAAATCATCTTATATGCCATGTGGTCTTAGTTAGTGTTGCACATATATAATAATTTTTGCTAAATGCTGGATTCCCACATTACACTGGTTGGGAAAGAAGAAATAAAATTATTAAACAGATATTCGTCTTGTATGATGTTATTACACATATAACATCACTTATTCTGCATGATTCCCTCCCCCCTTTTTTTTGCCTGCTTCTCTTATCTCAGGAATGTTTCTCTGTTAAGGCAGGGAAAGTGAATCAGCCCACCACAGAACGTTCAACCGTCTTAAATATTCCTCAAACTTTTACAGATACTGCACTAGACAATACTGTGTCTTCTCACACTCTGGAAAGTAGAACTACTTCAACAGAGATATCTTTCTAACACCTTCGTGTTCTGTGGCTCACACTAGGTACAATACTTATCCATTAACTGACCATCTTTTACTGCTCTAATCTCTAATGTTAGGGCTATGGCTCTTCCCTATTTAAACACACACATATCATTAGGGTAACAAAACTTATCTAGTTAATTTCTGAACATTTAACACAAGCGCCTTTCTGATTGCAGACACTGGGGCACTTTCTTTCTTGCTAGTGCCATCAATTAACATCCTGACACTGCTCTGTTTTCTCACCCATTAGAACCCCCCCTCAACATCACAAGAGTTCTTATGTCCACAGTCTGCAATATCCAACTTCACAGATTCTTACAGATTTTCATCCCTGTTGCCAGCCAGGCTACCTGCTGTCCAGGGCCACACTTTCTCTGTAACATTCTTTTTCACATTTTATCTTTCAATTCTCCATTAATATCACATCCTGCCAAATTGTCTACCCATGGGTTAACTAGGAAGTAATTTGTGGGACTACACCGTGCAACATAAACTTTAAATGTTTCTCCCGTCTCAGGTTTGGGGTAATCTGTTTTTGACCCTTGTGCCCCCATTCCGTCTGATATTTTTATGGTGCCACTTCTCTAGGACTGGCTGTACTGAACCGTAAAGGCTCCGACAAATCCTGTCAACTAGGAAAAGGACTCAGGTCTGATCACAAAATATCAGAGAGTTTCATCAAACATATAATTTGTTGTTTTGGTCCGCCACTTGCGTTCACCTATCCCCGGGTCAACGGATTGCTCCTAGCCGGGGGGGGGGGGGCATCTTGCAGACCTCCGCAACACAGTAAACAACAATACAATGTCCTTAAAACTCTATGCAAATAGTGAACTTCAGTCCGTACACTTACCACCCGGACATCAGTATCCTTATATCAACTCTAATATTCTTATACTTTAAAACAACTTTAAAAAGAGTCAAACCAAGCTCCGTCCTTGTCTCCCTGAGACAATATTTTCTAGTGCGCACTATATTTTCTCTGAGTGATCCTCATGGCGTACTCCCGAAGTCCCCAGGTCACTTCTCCCCAGACTCCCGGAGTCTGCTCCCTGTATCCCTGATACAGTAGTTATACTAGAAGTTCTGGGTTCTACTTACTAGATTGAGACGTGGTCCTCGGATCGGCCAGAGGACAATAACAGATGCCTTTCTTACCGGACCCGAGGATGACCTTCTCAATCCCGGACACGAGCCCCCAAACTGATAGGAAATCTCAACGTCCCACTTGGTACCCTTGGTACCGAACTTCTAGTATCGGCTTGGTTTGAGTCTTGTTCTGATGTCAGGAGAGCGCTTCACTCAGTAGGGAATAACAGACACAACAATGATGTACTGAATGAACGCTCTAAAATTTATTATTAGTACACACAGATTATATAGAGGAGTTTACGCCCCCATATTAGCATATCAAAGTTATTTATTCAACCTATCATAAATCAACATATTCTATTCTACAGGCAAATAGAGCAAAGAGCGGAACTTCCATATTTGGGGGAAACATCTGGGCGTAGTGCAAAAGAGATAAGATTCATTTTACAGAGAACAAAAACTGATACACAAACAAAGAAGCTTCTACATGTTGTATAACATGGATTCCCTTCAGTGTTCTAGGCATACTATGAGCAGAGCACAGGTCACTGTCAGAGGAGATAATAATCATCTACAAGCAACGAGCCACATTCATCGTTATAATAAAGTTGTTACCTTTCACTGTAATCCCACCTGTGATCATAATGAGATAGTTACTGAGAGGCAATCTCTACAGCATAGGAAATTATTTCACTACTAACTTATGAGAATCATGCAATGAGTTACTATATGACTGCCACGGGTAAAGCAATATTTATATCACTAAGGATAAATTTGGAATATATTGCTCACCATTTTGCTCTTCACGAGCTCTATGGCTTTAAAAGCAGTAATGTCCTCAAGTAGGGTATGGACATAGGCCCTTAATACAGCATCCATATGAGGACATATTAAGATGTTAAATCAATCACCAGATCAATGTAGATTTAAGACAAACAGCTTACTTATGAAAATACACCTTTACTAGCTGTCAGCCAAACGGCTG
Organism: Bufo bufo; assembly: GCF_905171765.1. Classification (NCBI taxonomy): domain Eukaryota; kingdom Metazoa; phylum Chordata; class Amphibia; order Anura; family Bufonidae; genus Bufo; species Bufo bufo. The sequence goes on from NC_053396.1 coordinate 113,569,005, forward strand.
TTTGGCTAGCAGCTATCTTCCCTGACACATACACTATCTGTTTGGTCTAGAATGTATGTGTTTTCCATGTGTAGATGCTGCCAGACATTTCTCTTGATGGTTTATGCATGGTAGAACAAAATGATTGACATTAAAATTCAATAACACTCATCCCTTTTGTCCCCCTATACCATCTGTCAGGGAAGAGTCAAGATGGTCCAGATAGAAGAGCCGGATAACTGACACTTGACGATGACGACCAGATGATTAAGAATCTAAAATCTGACCACCTGTGTGGGTTATCATCGACATGGATATTCCTGAGTAATAATGACTGTGCCAAGTATTTGTACCAACCCTTATAGTAAAGTAACATTACTTATACCACATGGTAAACAGAGTAAAAATAAAATTAAAATAAAAAATTTGAATTGCTTTTTTTTAATCCCCCTCTCCAAAAAAATGAATACAATTAAAAAAAATTAAGTATGTATTCCAAAATGGGTCCAGTAAAAGCTACAATATGACCCTCAAAAAACAAGCTATCATAAAGCTATGCTGACTGGAAATAAGAAAGTCATGACTTGGAATGGGATGATAAGAATTATTTTTTTTAAATTGCTCACTCCTAAAGGTCCAAATTAGGAACTGTTGAATTTTGATGCAAACTGATGTACAGTATTTTGACAGGGGGAGGAAAGCCATGCAAACGCACAAACTCCATGCAGATGTTGTACATGGTCAGATTTGAAACCAGGACCCCAGCGCTGCAGGGCATCAGTGCTAACCACTGAACCACCATGCTGAACAATCTGATTTGAGCAGGATCTTCTGGTGGCAAGTTATGTGGGTCGTCCGACTTTGAAAAAGAATTAAGTGGTTCAACGAGTGCTCTACAATACAAAAAAGGCACTCACCAATGTTTTTTTTACAAGCAGCAAGTGATGTCCCGCTTCATTGGTCTCAGTAGTCATTTGCTCTAATACTGTTATCATGTGGGGGACTGCTAGTGCATATGTCCTGGGTCAGTGGCTTTTTATAGCATTGTAGACTTTTTTTTGTTATTTTAGAGCATTTACTTCTCTTATTTTCTTGAAGGTATCATTCACCCCCTATAAATTTGTTAAATCATACAAAAAAAAAGGTATAGCAGCAATATGCTTGTTCATGTGTGATTTGCTGCAGTTTTCCAAGAAAATGTATCTAGAACTTTTTTATTTAATAAATGTATGTGCAAATTGGCTTATAGCTATAAATTTATATTCACTAACACTCCATATCTGATTGCTATAACAATAATACAAATCATGATGATGGTAATGGTGATGATGATGATTAACCATTTAATAGCTTTAGAGTTGACACATGACATGGCCTTTACACCCACTCACTGTATTAAATGATGCTAATGCTCCGGCCACTTTCTAGTGGAGACATCTTCCATTCATGAGTAATTGCATGCTTTTTTTGAAGTGTTAACTGTCTTCTTATTTTGATATGTTTCCTAAAAGTGTTTAATTACTAAGCAGTGCATGAAGTTAAGTATCTGCAATCATCACAGAGTAATAAAGCACACATTAAGGTAGAGTTTCAAAAAATCAAACATTGACGTTCCCTGGCATTAACACTTACTGCAATTACGCTAGTGTGCTAAATGAAGAACCAGCCATTTTAAGCTCAGCATAAGTGTAATTGCATAGTAGCTATGTTAATAGCAGAACATGAAGTGGAAAATCTTCTTTTGTTAAAAAATAGTCACCTGAAGTATAAAGCAGCAGATATATTTTTACATTCTTATATAAGACTTTTAAATGGTTTGATTTTGAACTATGAGATCCTTCCTGACTTGAAATTAATTGTAATAATATTTAAGGCAAAATGTTTTTCATTATAGAGAGTAATGGCTTATCACTGTGATAATCAATCAGTTTCTGATCAATTGAGGGTATTATTGCTATAACCCCTAAATATCCTCTTTTTTTTTTTTTACCATACACAGCAGCACATAGGAAAATCAACACATTCCCTTGAATAAGGCTGTTCTGCAGTTTCATTTACAGCAAGTAGCCAAGAGTACTGTTGTACATGGAATAAGCTTAAAGAGGTTGTCCCATCATAGACAATGGGGGCATGTCGCTAGGATATGCCCGCATTGTCTGATAGGTGCGGGTCGCACCTCTGGAACCCGCACATACACCAAGAACAGAGCGGGGAGAGTGGTAGTTGGAGGACCCCCGGGGTCCGGCCACCACCAAGTGCTCTCCCCATACAAGTGAATAGAGGGCGGCTGCACATGCGCAGTGCGCCCTCCACAACCTTTCCACTCTTCGTTCTAGGTGTAGGTGTGGGTCCTAGAGATGGGGAAAGTACAATTTATTGTATGACATTATTTAATATTGGGCCATTGGTTCTATTTCTGTTTAATGTTATTTTTCAGATTTTTGTGCTGTAGTTTAATAAAGGCCAGATTGGCCAAAACGTCACTATTGACGCAGCCGCTTAGGAAATAAATACTGATTTATTGGACATTTATTATTTTGTGCTGGAGTTTTTCTAATTCTATCCTGAGGATAGATCATCAATAGTAAAAGCCCGGAGAACCTCTTTGATGTATAATACTTTGCATAACAACAAGACAATAATAATTAAGTGCAGACCGTGACATCATTGTAAACAATACACTCCTACAGCAGCCATAACGATAATGAAAGTGCTGGGCGAAAAACTTACAGCTAATAGCCATAATAAAGTCTAAAGAAATATGTATAGTTAGTCAATAAGTTATGTGTACACTAAAATGATGCAATTAAAAACTGCAACTTGTTCTGCAAAAATTAAGCCCTCATATGGCTGCATTGATGGAAAAATTTAAATGTTATAGATTTTGGAAGACGACAATCAAAAAATTGCTTGATCACTAACCCTTAAAATGCTTGCAGAAGGTCATTATATTCCATATCTGCTATCTCCTGCTTGTTTTTTAGCTCTAGTTTTGACCCAGCAAGTTTACTCCTTCTTTTCCCTCCACTATATTGCATATTTAACTGTGCTACATTTGTTTTACTCCCATTGCTGACTTTTGGGCTGCCTTGCCTTGATTCGATTTCCTTGATTTAATCTCCCGAATGCCTTTCTTTGTACATTATGTTAACTTGATGACCCATCTGCTAAATGTTATACAGCGGTACCTAAGTCTTATGACCAGCTGACTACCTTGACTCTGGCTTTGCAAAGGGGGTTCTCTTTGGGAAATTGTACTTTCCAGTTGGTACTTTCTTTGGGTTTCAGGCTGTTACAATGTTATTTTTTACATTTGCTGCTTTTTAATTGAAAGCAAGCTCATGTTTATTTTTTTTATATTTTTTTTTAATTGACAGAGTGGACAGAAAATTCCCCATTCAAGTCCAGACACAATTATGGGCCAGAAAACAACACCCATTTGCAGGGATTTTGGACCTGAATGCATACATTATTTAAAGATAAATGATGGGCCCTTAAAAATTTGGTCTTCTGGGCCCAAGGGATGGATTCAATTATAGAAAGAACCCTTTTTAAAAAAAAAAAAAGTAGTAATAGTAATAACATGAATAAAAAAATGTATTAATAAAATGAGTAAGATAAAAATATATAATATAACCAAATCTTTAAAATATATTCAGTGCAATAAGGTACAGAACAAAATCACAATAAATTTGGCTTATTTTCAGAATGCATTTATGCAACTACATAGACTATAAATAATATTCCAGCAATTTAACCCCTTAAGGACTCAGCCCTATTTCACCTTAAGGACTTGGCCATTTTTTGCAAATCTGACCAGTGTCACTTTAAGTGCTCATAACTTTAAAACGCATTGACTTATCCAGGCCGTTCTGAGATTGTTTTTTCGTCACATATTGTACTTCATGACACTGCTAAAATTGGGTCAAAAAAGTTAATTTTTTTTGCATAAAAAAATACCATATTTACCAAAAATTTAGAAAAATTAGCAAATTTCAAACTTTCAGTTTCTCTACTTCAGTAATACATAGTAATACCCCCAAAAATTGTGATTACTTTAAATTCCCCATATGTCTACTTCATGTTTGTAGCATTTTGGGATTGATATTTTATTTTTTGGGGATGTTATAAGGCTTAGAAGTTTAGAAGCAAATCTTGAAATTTTTCAGAAATTTACAAAAACCCAATTTTTAGGGACCACTACAGGTCTGAAGTCACTTTGCGAGGCTTACATAATAGAAACCGCCCAAAAATGACCCCATTCTATAAACTACACCCCTCAAGGTATTCAAAACTGATTTTACAAACTTCGTTAACACTTTAGGTGTTGCACAAGAGTTATTGGCAAATGGGGATGAAATTTGCGAATTTCTTTTTTTTGCCTAATTTTCCATTTTAACCCATTTTTTCCACTAACAAAGCAAGGGTTAACAGCCAAACAAGACTGTATCTTTATTGCCCTGACTCTGCCGTTTACAGAAACACCCCATATGTGACCGTAAACTACTGTACGGGCACACAGCGGGGCGCAGAGTGAAAGGTGCACCGTATGGTTTTTGGAAGCCAGATTTTGCTGGACTGTTTTTTTGACACCATGTCCCATTTGAAGCCCCCCTGATGCACCCCTAGAGTAGAAACTCCATAAAAGTGACCCCATCTAAGAAACTACACCCCTCAAGGTATTCAAAACTGATTTTACAAACTTTGTTAACCCTTTAGGTGTTGCACAAGATTTAATGGAAAATAGAGATACAATTTCAAAATTTCACTTTTTTGGCAGATTTTCCATTTTAATATTTTTTTTCCAGTTACAAAGCAAGGGTTAACAGCCAAACAAAACTCATTATTTATGGCCCTGATTCTGTAGTTTACAGAAACACCCCATATGTGGCCGTAAACTACTGTACGGCCACACAGCGGGGCGCAGAGTGAAAGGTGCGCCGTATGGTTTTTGGAAGCCAGATTTTGCTGGACTGGTTTTTTGACACCATGTCCCATTTGAAGCCCCCCTGATGCACCACTAGAGTAGAAACTCCATAAAAGTGACCCCATCTAAGAAACTACACCCCTCAAGGTATTCAAAACAGATTTTTCAAACTTTGTTAACCCTTTAGGTGTTGCACAAGATTTAATGGAAAATAGAGATACAATTTCAAAATTTCACTTTTTTGGCAGATTTTCCATTTTAATATTTTTTTTCCAGTTACAAAGCAAGGGTTAACAGCCAAACAAAACTCATTATTTATGGCCCTGATTCTGTAGTTTACAGAAACACCCCATATGTGGTCGTAAACCGCTGTACGGGCACACGGCAGGGTGCAGAAGGAAAGGAATGCCATACGGTTTTTGGAAGGCAGATTTTGCTGGACTGGTTTTTTTGACACCATGTCCCATTTGAAGCCCCCCTGATGCACCCCTAGAGTAGAAACTCCAAAAAAGTGACCCCATTTTAGAAACTACGGGATAGGGTGGCAGTTTTGTTGGTACTAGTTTAGGGTACATATGATTTTTGGTTGCTCTATATTACACTTTTTTGTGCGGCAAGGTAACAAGAAATAGATTTTTTGGCACGTTTTTTTTTTTGTTATTTACAACATTCATCTGACAGGTTAGATCATGTGGTAATTTTATAGAGCAGGTTGTCACGGACGCGGCGATACCTAATATGTATACAATTTTTTTTATTTATGTAAGTTTTACACAATGATTTCATTTTTAAAACAAAAAAAATGTTTTAGTGTCTCCATAGTCTAAGAGCCATAGTTTTTTCAGTTTTTGGGCGATTATCTTAAGTAGGGTCTCATTTTTTGCGGGATGAGATGACGGTTTGAGTGGCACTATTTTGGGGTGCATATGACTTTTTGATCACTTGCTATTACACTTTTTGTGACGTAAGATGACAAAAAATAGCTTTTTTTACACCGTTTTTATTTTTATTTTTTTACGGTGGTCACCTGAGGGGTTAGGTCATGTGATATTTTTATAGAGCCGGTCGATACGGACGCGGCAATACCTAATATGTATACTTTTTATTTATTTATTTAAGTTTTACACAATGATTTCATTTTTGAAACCAAAAGAATCATGTTTTAGTGTTTCCATAGTCTAAGAGCCATAGTTTTTTCAGTTTTTGGGCGATTATCTTGGGTAGGGTATGATTTTTGCGGGATGAGATGACGGTTTGATTGGTACTATTTTGGCGTACATGCGACTTTTTTGATCACTTTTATTACCTTTTTTGGGAAGTAAGGTGGGCAAAATTTCAATTTCCTAATAGTTTTTATTTTTTTATTTTTATGGCGTTCACCGTGCGGGGAAAGTAACATGACCGTTTTATAGATCAGGTCGTTACGGACGCGGCGATACCAAACATGTGTAGGGAATTTTATTTTTTTCATTTTTAATCAGTGATAAATGTGTTTTTGGATTTTTACTTTTTTTTCACTTTTTTTCACTTTTTTTTTGACCCAGACCCACTTGGTTCTTGAAGATCCAGTGGGTCTGATGTCTGTATAATACAGTACAGAACAATATATATTGTACAGTACTGTATTTTACTTACACTTTGTCTGAACAGATCTCTGCCTTTAGCACAGATCTGTTCAGCACCATGGACAGCAGGATGCCTGAGAGGCGTCCTGTTGCCATGGGAACCTTCCCCGTCTGCTCAGAACTTCGCAGACGGGGAAGGGTAAGGAGGGGATCTCTCGGGGGGCTGTCTGGGGGCTCTCTCCCTCTCCATCGGGGGGCTGCAAAGGCACAGCAGCCCCCCGATGGGAGAGGGAGGGAGCTCCCTCTTACTGTTAACTTTTTCCATACAGCGGTCTGTACGGACCGCTGTATGGAAAGGGTTAAACGGCTGACATCGCATCATCGATGTCAGCCGTTTATACCAGGGTGCCAGCAATGTGCTGGCACCCTGGTATACCCACTAGAGACCAACGATTATACAAAGGGAGGCGGGCGGGTGATCGCGATCCCGCCTGCCGCACCGCCCGCCTCCCGCACCGCCCCCACCGCCCACAACTCCCCCCCTGCACCACCCGCCGGCAAAAAATCATGCAGGGGTGCAGGGGGGGGTGTAAAATATATATTTTAGGGACACTAAAGCTTCTGATCCCCGCGGTCAGGGCCCGCGGGGATCAGAAACTGCACAAAGCGCAGCAAACCGCAGGTCTGAATTGACCTGCGGTTTTCTGCGATCGCCGATGCGGGGGGGTCAAATGACCCCCCCCTGCATTGTTACGGGATGCTGGCTGAATGATTTCAGCCGAAATCCCGTTCCGATTAACCCCTCGGGCGCCGGAATACAGATTTCAAGTTATGACGTACCGGTACGTCATGGGTCCTTAAGGACTCGGGATCCATGCCGTACCGATACGTCCTAAGTCCTTAAGGGGTTAAAGACTAATTTGAAACATGCACAATGGGGTTAAATCATCAAAATGATTAAGTTGTTACTAGGGTTGAGAGAACTTAAACTGTAAAGTTCGGGTTCGTACCGAACTTTAGGATTTTTGGACCCCGGACCCGAACCTGAACTTTTCAGTAAAAGTTTGGGTTTGGGTTAGGTGTTCGGCGATATAACAAAATAGCAAAGACAGGTGCACGCTGCGGTCTTACTAAACCCTCAAACTGGTTTTAAAATTAAGAGATTAGTCAACATGTCCTACGGTGTAGAACATGTCTAAGGTGTTCGGCGAGTTAATGGCGCTTTTTGAAAGGCTGCAGAGCAGCCAATCAACAAGCGTTTAACTCGTGTGCTCTTAGAAGCCATCACAGCCATGCCTACTAATGGAATGGCTGTGATTGGCCAGTGCAGCATGTGATCCAGCCCCTATATAAGCTGGAGTCACGTAGCGCTGCACGTCACTCTGCTCTGATTAGTGTAGGGATAGGATGCTGCTACTGTGAGGGAAAAAATAGGAAAGAATCTTTTATCAGAAGTGCTTGTTTAACTCAGCGATCTACAGCGATTTTGTTTTGTGGGTGCAGTGCACAATAATTTTACCCTGCCATGAGCCCAGGGACACTGAAAATAACTTTTATCCGTCTGTTAGTTAGGTGGGTGTCAGCAGGCATTTTATGCAAGTCCAGTGCACCAGCACAGCATATTTGCTTTTGTGACAGTCAAATACAAGTTTAAAATACTGCAATTATATTCTGGGTTTAAAAAAATCACCCATTTTTGGCAATACCCTACATCTGGGGCCTTTGCTGCATTTTTCATAGTGAAATACAAGATTTAAATACTGCAATAATATTCTGGGTTTAAAAAAACACCCATTTTGGGCAATACCCTACATGTGGGGCTTTTGCTGCATTTGTCAATGTGAAATACAAGCTTGAAATACTGCAATAATATTCTGGATTTGAAAAAACACCCATTTTTGTCAATACCCTATATCTGGGGCCTTTGCTGCAGTTGTCAGTGTGAAATACAAGCTTAAAATACTTCAATAATATTCTGTTATTAAAAAAATCACCCATTTTGGGCAAAATAAAAAATTTGTGGCCTTTGCTGCATCTGTCAGTGTGAAATACAAGCTTGAAATACTGCAATAATATTCTTGGCTTAAAAAAACACCCATTTTGGGCAATACCATACATGTGGTGCCTTTGCTACATTTGTCAGTGTAAAATACAAGCTTGAAATACTGCAATAATAATCTGGGTTTAAAAAAACACCCATTTTTGGCAATACCCTACATCTGGGGCCGTTTCTGTATTTGTCAGTGTGAAATACAAGCTTAAAATACTGCAATAATATTCTGTTATTTTAAAAAACACACCCATTTTGGGAAAAATAGTAAATTTGCGGCCTTTGCGGCATCTGTCAGTGTGAAATACAAGCTTGAAATACTACAATAATATTCTGGGTTTAAAAAAAACACCCATTTTTGGCAATACCCTACATGTGGGGTCTTTGCTGCATTTGTCAATGTGAAATACAAGCTTGAAATACTGCAATATAATTCTGGGTTAAAAAAAAACACCCATTTTTGGCAATACCCTACATCTGGGGCAGTTTCTGCATTTGTCAGTGGGAAATTCAAGCTTAAAATACTGCAATAATCTGTTATTAAAAAAACACCCATTTGGGGCAAAATACATGATTTGCTGCCTTTGCTGTATCTGTCTGTGTGAAATACAAGCGTCAGATTCTGCTTTTATATTCTGTTATTTAAAAAAAAACACCCATTTTGGGCAAAATACTACATTTGCGGCCTTTGCTGCATCTGTCAGTGTGAATTACAAGCTTGAAATACTGCAATAATATTCAGAATTTAAAAAAACACCCATTTTTGGCAATACCCTACATCTGAGGCAGTTTCTGCATTTGTCAGTGGGAAATACAAGCTTAAAATACTGCAATAATATTCTGTTATTAAAAAAACACCCATTTGGGGCAAAATACATGATTTGCGGCCTTTGCTGCATCTGTCTGTGTGAAATACAATTGTCAGATTCTGCTTTTATATTCTGTTATTTTAAAAAAAAAACACCCATTTTGGGCAAAATACTACATTTGCGGCCTTTGCTACATCTGTCAGTGTGAAATACAAGCTTGAAATACTGCAATAATATTCTGGGTTTAAAAAAACACCCATTTTTTGCAATACCATAGATCTGAGGCCTTTGCTGCATTTGTCAGTGTGAAATACAAGCTTGAAATACTGCAATAATATTCTATTATTTGGGGCAAAATACATAACTTGCGGTCTTTGCTTCATCTGTCAGTGTGAAATACAAGCTTGAAATACTGCAATAATATTCTGGGTTTAAAAAAACACCCATTTTTGGCAATACCCTACATCTGGGGCCTTTGCTACATTTGTCAGTGTGAAATACAAGCTTGAAATACTGCCATAATATTCTGGGTTTAAAAAAAACACCCATTTTGGTCAATACCCTACATCTGGGGCCTTTGCTACATTTGTCAGTGTGAAATACAAGCTTAAAATACTGCAATAATATTCTGGGTTTAAAAAAAAACCACCCATTTTTGGTAATACCCTACATCTGGGGCCTTTGAGGCATTTGTCAGTGTGAAATACAAGCTTGAAATACTGTAATAATATTCTGTCATAAAAAAACACCCATTTTGGGCAAAATACATAACTTGCGGTCTTTGCTGCATCTGTCAGTGTGAAATACAAGCGTTAGATACTGCAATAATATTCTGTTATTAAAAAAACACACATTTTGGGCAACATACATAACTTGCGGTCTTTGCTGCATCTGTCAGTGTGAAATACAAGCTTGAAATACTGCAATAATATTCTGTTTAAAAAAAACACCCATTTTTGGCAAAATACTAAATTTACGGCCTTTGCTACATCTGTCAGTGGGAATTACAAGCTTGAAATACTGCAATAATATTATGTGTTAAAAAAAAAAACACCCATTTTTGGCAATACCCTACATCTGGGGCCTTTGCTGCATTTGTCAGTGTGAAATAGAAGCTTAAAATACTGCAATAATATTCTGGGTTTAAAAAAAACACCCATTTTTGGCAATACCCTACATCTGGGGCCTTTGAGGCATTTGTCAGTGTGAAATACAAGCTTGAATTACTGCAATAATATTCTGTCATAAAAAAACACCCATTTTGGGCAAAATACATAATTTACGGCCGTTGTTGCATCTGTCAGTGTAAAATACAAGCTTGAAATACTGCAATAATATTCTGGGTTTAAAAAAACACCCATTTTGGGCAATACCCTACATCTGGGGCCTTTGCTGCATTTGTCAAGGTGATATACAAGCTTGAAATACTGCAATAATATTCTGGGTTTAAAAAATCACCCATTTTTGGCAATACCCTACATCGGGGGCCTTTGCTGCATTTGTCAGTGTGAAATACAAGCTTGAAATACTGCAATAATATTCCGGGTTTAAAAAACACAAATTTTTGTCAATACCCTACATCTGGGTACTTTGCTGCATTTGTCAGTGTGAAATACAAGCGTTAAATACTGCAATAATATTCTGGGTTTAAAAAAACACAAATTTTTGGCAATACCCTACATCTGGGGCCTTTGCTGCATTTGTCAATGTGAAATACACACTTGAAATACTGCATTAATATTCTGTTATAAAAAAAAACACCCATTTTGGGCAAAATACATAATTTGCGGTCTTTGCTGCATCCGTCAGTGTGAAATACAAGCTTGAAATACTGCAATAATATTCTGTTATTAAAAAAGCACCCATTTTGGACAAAATACTAAATTTGCGGCCTTTGCTGCATCTGTCAGTGTGAAATACAAGCGTTAGATACTGCTGTTATATTCTGTTATTAAAAAAACACCCATTTTGGGCAAGATCCTAAATTTGTGGAGAATTAGGAGAGTGTCAAATAAGTGACGTGGTCCCGGTCGTGATGCTGCTGTTGGAGCTCCTGTTGCATGGAGAGGACGTGGTCGATCTGTGCCAGCTACAAGCACAAGTGAAACCCCTTCCTCAGGTGCGAGTAGGCGACAGAACCTTCAGCATTATTTGGTCGGGCCTAATGGGGCTCTTCTAATGCTGAGGCCAGAACAAGTACTGTACAGGCGATAGTAGATTGGGTTACTGACAGTTCCTCCAGTTCCTTCACATTGTCTCCCACCCAGTCTCCTGCTAAAAGATCAGAGTTGGCACCTGCAGCCTATGTCCATCAGTCTTTCACCTCACCCCCTTGCAAATCAGCCAAGCAGTCTGAGCCCCAAGTCATGCAGCAGTCTCTTCTGCTTTTTGATGACTCTGCTAGCAGGGTTTCCCAGGACCATCCACATAGCCCTGCCTCAGAAGTGGAAGAGTCCGATGCCCAACCACTTATGTTTCAAGATGAGTACATGGGAAGACCACCACAACACTTCTCGGATCATGACGAAACATAGGTGCCAACTGCTGTGGCTATCTGCAGTGTGCAGACCGACAAGGAGGGCAGGGGTAAAGACTGGGTGGAAGATGATGTGGAGGATGATGAGGTCCTTGACCCCACATGGAATCAAGGTCATGCGAGTGACCTGTGTAGTTCGGAGGAAGAGGCGGTGGTCGCACAGAGCCACCAGCACAGCATAAGAGGGAGCAGGGTTCAAAAGCGGAGAAGCCATCCCCTAGACAATATGCCTGCTACTGCCCACCGCACCAAGGGACCTTGCACACCAAATCCAGCTCCAAGGAGTTCCGTAGCGTGGAAGTTCTGTGCTGATGAGAAGACACGAGTGGTTTGCATGCTGTGCAATCAGAGCCTGAAGCGAGGCATAAACATTCTCAACCTGAGCACAACCTGCATGACCAGGCATCTAAGTGTAAAGCACGAGCTGCAGTGGAGTAGACACCTCAAAAACCAAGAAAGGTCTCTGGCTCCTCCTGCTTCCTCTTCTGCTGCAGTCTCGGCATCTTCATACACCTCTGGAGTGACAGTGGCGCCTGCCAAACTACAAACAGAGGATCTGCCAGCAACACCACCACTTGGGTCACCAAGGATCTCCACATTGTCCCATGGAAGCGTTCAGTTCTTTATCTCCCAAACACTGGAGCGGAAGAGGATGTACCCCCCTACCCACCCGCGATCCCTGGCCCTGAATGCCAGCATTTCAAAATTACTGGCTTTTGAAATGCTGTCATTCTGTATGGTGGAGATGGAGAGTTTAAAAAGCCTTATGTCGGTGGCTGTCCCACAGTACGTCGTGCCCAGCCGCCACTACTTTTCCAGGCGAGCCATCCCTTCCCTGCACAACCAAGTGGGGGACAAAATCAGGTGTGCATTGCGCAAAGCCATCTGTGGCAAGGTCCAGCTAACTACGGATACGTAGACCAGTAAGCACGGTCAGGGATGTTATATCTCCCTAACAGCACACTGGGTAAATGCAGTGGCG
>NC_053396.1:113582052-113634887 GCF_905171765.1 Bufo bufo
TATACAATTTGACCCCATACCGGGCATGCTTGCTTGGGATGTATTGTTTGAATCCAAGGCGCCCGGTAAAATGGATTAGGGACTCGTCTATGCAGATGTTTTGCTCGGGGGTATACAAATCTGCAAATTTCTGGTTGAAATGGTCTATGAGGGGCCGAATTTTGGGGAGCCGGTCAAAAGCTGGGTGGCCTCTGGGACGGGAGGTGGTGTTGTCGCTAAAATGCAGAAAACGCAGGATGGTCTCAAATCGTGTCCTGGACATAGCAGCAGAGAACATGGGCATGTGATGAATTGGGTTCGTGGACCAATATGACCGCAATTCATGCTTTTTAGTTAGACCCATGTTGAGGAGAAGGCCCAGAAAAATTTTAATTTCGGAAACTTGGACTGGTTTCCACCGGAAAGGCTGGGCATAAAAGCTTCCCGGGTTTGCGGTTATAAATTGTGTGGCATACCGGTTTGTTTCTGCCACAACTAAGTCTAAGAGCTCCGCAGTCAAGAACAGCTCAAAAAATCCCAGGGCCGAACCGATATGAGCCGTCTCAACCCGAACTCCAGACTGGGTGGTGAAAGGGGGAACTAATGGTGCGGCTGAAGTTGGTGACTGCCAATCAGGGTTTGCCAGCACCTCAGGGATTCTAGGGGCTCTACGGGCCTGTCTGTGCGGTGGCTGCGACGGGGTAACTACTGCACGTGCCACCGTACCAGCTTCAACTGCCCTTCTGGTGCTCGCTACTTCACCATGTTGTACGGCAGTGCTGGTACTAGGTCCAGGAAGGGCTGCGCTGCTGGTGTATGCCTCACCACGTGATCCGGCAGCGACAGCCCCACTCTGCTGCTCTTGAAGCGGATCCTGCGTAACCTGTGGTCTAGCGACACGGGGCCGGGTACGCCTGGTGCTATCAGGGACCTCAGCCTCCTCGTCCGAAATTTGGGTCAGAGAGCCACTGCTTTCTACAGGTTCATATTCTGACCCGCTAGATTCGTCAGATGAGGGTTCCCACTCCTCATCCGACTGGGTCAGAATCCTGTAGGCCTCTTCAGAAGAATACCCCCTGTTTGACATTTTTGACTACTATATTTAGGGGTATTCCCTGAGACTACCCAAGAAAAAAAGCAAGCCTGTCTTACAAAGGGGAGGCTAGCGAAGTACCGGAGGCCGCTGCGGTTGATAAAAAATATCAAAACTGATTTTTTTTATCGCCGCAGCGCGTGTAAAGTGAATGTGCAGTGATCAAAATATATATATTTTTTGTCACTGCGGCGGGGCGGGCGTGGGTGAACGCACGTGTGGGCGACCGATCAGGCCTGATCGGGCAAACACTGCGTTTTGGGTGGAGGGCGAGCTAGGGTGACACTAATACAATTATAGATCTGACCGTGATCAGTTTTGATCACTTACAGATACTATAAAAGTACAAATGCTGATTAGCGATACGCTAAACAGCGAATAAGTGACTGCTGTGCGGTGGGCTGGGCGCTAACTCACGCTAAACTACCTAACCAAGGGGCCTAAACTATCCCTAAAACCTAACAGTCAATACCAGTGAAAAAAAAAAAGTGACAGTTTACACTGATCACTTTTTTTCCTTTCACTAGTGATTGACAGGGGCGATCAAAGGGGTGATCAAAGGGTTAATTGGGGTGCAGGGGGGTGATCTGGGGCTACAGTGTAGTGTTGGTGCTACTCACAGTTCAGTCTGCTCCTCTGCTGGATCCAACCGACGAAAAGGACCAGCAGAGGACCAGACAAGCCATATAACAGATCATATTTACTAATATGATCTGTTATATGGCTTGTGATTGGATTTTTTGAAAATCGCCAGCCTGCCAGCCAATGATCGTTGCTGGCAGGCTGGTGACGAACTTGTTCTTTAACTTTTGCCGGCCCGCGATGCGCATGCGCGGGCCGGCTCTGACCGAAATCTTGCGTCTCGCGAGATGACGCACGGATGCGTCCAGGAGGAATCAATCAACCACCTTCCGGACGCATCCGTGCGTTAGGTGGTCGGGAGGTGGTTAATTGACGCGCCCCCTCCTTTCATTCGATGCTTCAACTTTAACAACTTGTCCCACATTTCCGCTCGATCACATTGGAGCCATTGACCTCCCTCGGATGTGGTATCTCTCCGGCGTGGAACCCTGATTTGCCATTAACCCTGATCAACATGATAGGCGCAGAAAGTTGATAGAGAAGATGTCCAAATGGATCGTGAACATCACGGGGACGTGCGATCAGGCAGAAGTTATCTAGAGTCAACAAAGCGGTAGCAGGTCCTCTCCTGTCTAACTTTTCCAAATCAGAAAATACCCCAGTGACATTCCCTTTAATTTTTTATTAATCATGCCAATAACAGAGCTTCTTAAGAGTCCTTAAGAGTCGGGAGTGGGTAATTACCGCGCGCACCCTCCTTTAGTTGGAAGCTTCGTCTTCAATAATTTGTCCCACATTTCTGCATTCGATCACATTTAATTTCATACATTGACCTCCCTTGGATGTGGTATCCCTTTCTCACGCTCCCTCTCCGGCGTGGAACCCTGATTCGCCCCTAACCGTGATCAACATGTTAGGCACAGAAAAGAACATTGAAAGTTGCCAGAGCAGATATTAAATTGGATCGTGGACATCACGGGGACGTGCGACATGGTGGAGCAGTATGTGTGCACACGCCTACAAGTACTGACTGATGGGTCTGCCCCCTTCAACTTCTGGGTCTCCAAATTGGGCACATGGCCTGAGATTGCCCTTTAAGACTTGGAGGTGGTGGCCTGCCCTGCAGCCAGTGTATTGTCTTTTTTTTTTTATATTTCTTTATTTTGTTTTCTTTTCCATAATACAATTAATTGTACCAATCTTTAAATTTCATAACATTGTAATTTAAAAAAAAAATTTTTTATTACCCCCCCTCCCTCCAGCCCGCCTCTTTTCCCGCATGGTAGAAGAGCTACTAAAACCGTTTACAGAGGACGATGTTACCAAAGTCTTCAATAGCATTCCGTCAGGGAAAAGTCCAGGTCCAGATGGTCTCCCTATAGTATATTATAAGAAATTTGCTGGCACATTGATCCCATACATTACTAAGCTATGCAATTCCCTACTCTGTGGTTCGGTTCTTCCTCTGCAGGCCCAGGTAGCAAATATCACTATTATCCCCAAAGAGGGGAAAGATCCAGAAGCATGTGGTAGCTATCGTCCAATTTCGCTCCTTAACACTGATCTAAAATGGTGGGCTAAACTGCTAAGTCACCGCATGGCGGGTTTGTTGCCTTGGCTTGTGGGAGAGGAACAGGAAGGATTTGTGCCAAGTAGAGAGGGTAGGCATAATGTCAGCCGGGTGGTAAATGCGGTCTGTTATGCCAGGAATAAAAACATGCCTTTAGTCCTATTGGGGACTGATGCCGAAAAGGCATTTGACAGAGTAGGTTGGACTTACATGGGTAGCGCGTTACTAACGTTGGGTTTCCCAGTGGAATTTATATTTATAACAGCTATCTTCTCCATGTACTCAGCTCCCACAGCCCGTATTATGGTAAACGGCTCCCTGTCTGACCCTTTTATCATTAGAAATGGTACTACACAGGGCTGCCCTCTCTCCCCAACACTCTTCATATTAGTCCTCGAAACCTTGCTGTTGAAATTTCGACAAAATCCTGATATCAAAGGAATCCAACTAAAGGGAGACACACATAAGATGGCGGCTTTTGCCGACGATTTGCTACTGATGATCACCAACCCTAATGAAGCCATGACACGGATAT
The DNA here is from genome assembly GCF_905171765.1 of Bufo bufo. Classification (NCBI taxonomy): domain Eukaryota; kingdom Metazoa; phylum Chordata; class Amphibia; order Anura; family Bufonidae; genus Bufo; species Bufo bufo. The sequence goes on from NC_053396.1 coordinate 113,585,812, forward strand.
TAGATACCTTCACAACCTTTGGAGAGATCTTCAATTTTAAAATTAACATTGAGAAATCCGAGGCCATAGGAGTTTGCAGCTGAGACGGATTAAAGATATTTCCCCATTCAAATGGCCAACTACTGCGATACAATGTTTAGGAGTTTTGATATCAGCCAATCCTGCCCACATGTTTCGTCTAAACTACTCTCCCCTAATAGCGAAAGTTCAAACATTCTTGAATAAATCCTTGACCCCTAGGATTTCCTGGATAGGTAGGAAAAACGTGTTAACTGCATACATTCTTCCCCAACTATTATATGTACTGCGTTCCCTTCCAATCTCGGTACCTAAAGTCTTCCTAGATAAGTTGAGGTCCATCATGGGGAAATACTTATGGGCCAATAGAAAATCTAGACTACCTTACTCCCTACTTACACGAAAAAGGAAACAAGGGGGGATTTCACTACCGGATATATATGCATATGTCCAGGCTATACATTTAGAGAGATGGTTAGCTTTAGTCAGGCCGAGTGATGCACTCCTGCATGTGCGCATGGAAAGAGCTGTGTTAGGGAAGCAGGGTGAGCATTTGCTTTGGCACAAAGTTCCTGCATCAGGTACCTCTGGGCTAATAAGTGCCATTACCAGCAGCACTATTAAGTGGTGTCGAAGGTCTCCTACACTAAACCTCGGTAAGGGCCGCTTATCCCCAGTGACCCCTCTTGATGCTTTGCCTTGCGTACTCTCTGACAGGGTGATTGAGACTAACCTGGTGTGGGACTCAGTTTCTGAGCTCAGACTGGGAGATCTCTCGAGGTTGTCCACCTCCTCTGATTATTACAGGTCCCTCCGAGGTAAATCGCCGAGAGTGGGTACTGATATACAAAGATTTGATTTTGAGGTTACGTGCAGGAGATTTAAGTCATCCAAACACCTCCCGATGACGGATCCCTCATGGTTGGAGACCATGGTCTTGTTACCAAAGTTACCACCTAAGAGCCTTTCACTGATATATAGACAGATCTTGGAGAAAAGAGATGATACACCTCCCTCTTACTTGAGAGACTGGGAAAAGGAGCTGGGTATAAGTCTGGAAGAATCTAGTAGATCCTTCATACTGTCACACTCACATGGATTTTCCAGATGTGTCAGGGTGCAAGAGAACTCACTTAAAACTCTCACTAGATGGTATTGCATGCCTGAATTCCTATATAAAATTCACTTAAGTAATTCCAGCGACTGTTGGAGGTGTCTGGAGGGTACAGGCAGCCTATCATAAATCTGGTGGTCCTGCCCGAAAATCATGCCGTTTTGGGGCACGGTTGAGAACATCATTAATAAGCTATGCCCAGGTCACTTAACACTTGCTGCCCCACTAGTATTGTTATGGAAACCTCAAGGCAACTTTATCTACTCATACCAGCTTTGTGGAGATCTCCCGATCCGCCAAGCGTATCCTTGTGGTACGAGAAAATGAACCACCTGTGCAGAATGGAGGAGTTGGCGAGTTGGGAGTCTCATAATATGCAAGGTTTCTTGAACACTTGGCAACCATGGTTGACACATATCGAAACACAGCTGAGAAAGGATACCCACTCCGATCAGAGTGACCCGAGACCTGCTGATTAGAAACTAGAGTTTAAAGGTTTGATGGAACCTTGGGAACAGACAAGTCAGGGGTCAAAAGGCTCTTTCCTACTACAACATTCTGATGGTATCTGAATATTTGAACAGGAGAATATTGTGTGAAGTTAGATATAGTATTAAGCAGTATTTTGATTTAAGCTTCTGTCAGGTCTGATTAGGGCGTGAACATGCTCGACTTTTATCTTTTTCTTTTCCTTTTATGTTGATGTTTGGCATGCACAGATTTAGGAATCAAGAATGTATACGAAATCGTAAGATTCACAATGCGTGATAAGTTAGGTCGGAAGACCCTTATTCCTGATTTTGCTTTAGGTTATATTTGTGACTCACGATCTATAGCTCTACTGGCCAGTTGCACTGGTTTTGACTTTTCTAAAGATCTAGTGTATATGTATCTATATGCTTTTTGTTGTTGACGAACAAATAAAAAGAGAATGATTAAAAAAAATATACAGTTGCAAGAAAATGTATGTGAACCCTTTGGAATGATATGGATTTCTGCACAAATTGGTCATAAAATGTGATCTGATCTTCATCTAAGTCAAAAAAATAGACAATCACAGCCTGCTTAAACTAATAACACACAAAGAATTAAATGTTACCATGTTTTTATTGAACACACCATATAAACATTCACAGTGCATGTGGAAAAAGTATGTGAACCCCTAGACTAATGACATCTCCAAGAGCTAATTGGAGTGAGGTGTCAGCCAACTGGAGTCCAATCAATGAGATGAGATTGGAGGTGTTGGTTACAGCTGCCCTGCCCTATAAAAAAAACACACCAGTTCTGGGTTTGCTTTTCACAAGAAGCATTGCCTGATGTGAATGATGCCTCACACAAAAGAGCTCTCAGAAGACCTACAATTAAGAATTGTTGACTTGCATAAAGCTGGAAAGGGTTATAAAAGTATCTCCAAAAGCCTTGCTGTTCATCAGTTCATGGTAAGATAAATTGTCTATAAATAAAGAAAGTTCAGCACTGCTGCTACTTTCCCTAGGAGTGGCCGTCCTGTAAAGATGACTGCAAGAGCACAGCGCCGACTGCTTAGTGAGGTGAAGAAGAATCCTAGAGTGTCAGCTAAAGACTTACAAAAGTCTCTGACATATGCTAACATCCCTATTAGCAAATCTACGATACGTAAAATACTAAACAAGAATGGATTTCATGGGAGGATACCACAGAGGAAGCCACTGCTGTCCAAAAAGAACATTACTGCATGTTTACAGTTTGCACAAGAGCACCTGGATGTTCCACAGCAGTACTGGCAAAATATTCTGTGGACAGATGAAACCAAAGTTGAGTTGTTTGGAAGAAACACACAACACTATGTGTGGAGAAAAAGAGGCACAGCACACCAACATCAAAACCTCATCCCAACTGTGAAGTATGGTGGTGGGGGCATCATGGTTTGGGGCTGCTATGCTGCGTCAGGGCCTGGACGGATTGCTATCATCAAAGGAAAAATGATTTCCCAAGTTTATCAAGACATTTTGCAGGAGAACTTATGGCCATCTGTCCACCAGCTGAAGCTCAACAGAAGATGGGTGTTGCAACAGGGCAACAACCCAAAGCATAGAAGTAAATCAACAACAGAATGGCTAAAACAGAAGAAAATACGCCTTCTGGAGTAGTCCAGTCAGAGTCCTGAAGTCAACCCGATTGAGATGTTGTGGCATGACCTCAAGAAAACGATTCACACCAGACATCCCAACAATATTGCTAAACTGAAACAGTTCTGTAAAGAGGAATGGTCAAGAATTACTCCTGACCGTTGTGCACGTCTGATCTGCAACTACAGGAAACGTTTGGTTGAAGTTATTGCTGCCAAAGGAGGTTCAACCACTTATTAAATCCAAGGGTTCACATACTTTTTCCACCTGCACTGTGAATATTTACATGGTGTTTTCAATAAAAACATGGTAACAATTAATTCTTTGTGTGTTATTAGTTTAAGCAGACTGTGATTGTCTATTGTTGTGACTTAGATGAAGATCATATTACATTTTATGACCAATTTGTGCAGAAATCCATATAATTCCAAAGGCGTCCTGGAGATCTGATAGTTCTGAAGCTTGCTGCTTTCTTGGTCATCCAGCTGAGGTAAGGAACTCAGGCTGGGAAAGTTGATCTTGGGCCTCAGCAGAGGCTTGGATCCCTGGTTGGGGTCCCTGTTTCTGGGAGCTCCTATTCACACAGCCTACCCCAACAGGGGGTGGCTGGTACACTGCCTAGAACTTTCTGTCCTCCTCCTGAAGTAGGATGTGGGAACATTCCACTCCTCCTCAGATAGGGGGAAGCTAGCCTGGAATGGTCTATTCCAGTCTAGGTATACTAACTGGCTTGGTTCTGCTACATACTGCTGCCACCTGCTGGTGTACATGGATATTACAGCATAAATACAATGCAACAGGCCTGGAAAATGCACATTATGGGGAAAATGATGCAATCTTATACCAGATGACATTATGCATATAACTAACATTATGAAGCAGGGGAACAGAAGTTTAGTGACATACTTCAGGATGTTACACAGGTGCCAACGTTCCTCCAGAGGCGGAGGAAGTGGCCGAGGCAGCAGCAGGAGGGGCCTGAGCCCTTTCTTGGTTTTGAAGGTGGTTACTCCACTGCAGCCCGTGTCTCGCATGTAGATGCCTGGTCATGCAGGTTGCGCTAAGGTTCAGAACGTTAATGCCTCGCTTCAGGCTCTGATGGCACAGCGTGCAAATCACTCGGGTCTTGTCGTCAGCACATTGTGTGAAGAAGGGTCATGCCAGGGAACTCCTTGAAGCTGCCTTTGGTGTGCTCGGTCCCTGATGACGGTGGCCAGTAGCAGGCGAACTGTTTTGGCGACGGCTGCTCTGCTTTTGCACCCTGCTCCCGCTTTTGCTACGCTGTTGGCTTGGTCTCACCACTGCCTCTTCCTCCAAACTCTGAAAGTCAGTGGCACGACCTTCATTCCATGTGGGTTCTAGGACCTCATCGTCCCCTGCATCGTCTTCCACCCTGTCTTCCTCCCTGGCCTCCTTTTCGGTCTGCACACTGCAGAAAGATGCAGTAGTTGGCACCTGTGTTTCGTCATCATCAGAGACGTGCTGAGGTGGTATTCCCATGTCCTCATCAGGAAACATAAGTGGTTGTGTGTCAGTGCATTCTATATCTTCCACCCCTGGCGAAGGGCTAGGTGGATGCCCTTGGGAAACCCTGCCAGCAGAGTCTTCAAACAGCATAAGAGACTGCTGCATGACTTGAGGCTCAGACAGTTTCCCCGATTTGCACAGGGGTGATGTGACAGACTGATGGGCATGGGTTTCAGGCGCCACCTGTGCGCTTTCTGCAGAAGACTGGGTGGGAGATAATGTGAACGTGCTGTGTTCACTGTCGGCCACCCAATTGACTAGCGCATGTACTTGCTCAGGCCTTACCATCCTTAGAACGGCATTAGGCCCGACCAAATATCGCTGTAGATTCTGGCGGCTACTGGGACCTGAGGAAATAGATTCAGTAGGACGTGTAGCTGTGGCAGAACGGCCACGTCCTCTCCCTGCACCAGAGGCTCCACCAACACCACCACCACGACCATGACCGCGTCCCTTATTAGATGTTTGCCTCATAGTTAGCGTTTACAAAGCAAAGTAAAAAGTGGTTAAGTCTGTTAAAAAAAATAACCGCCAATAAAAACCCTGATGTAGGGTATTGCACAATTTTTTTTTTACTCTATATGACAGGGGTATTTGTGGCCTAAATGTGACACTCAATTATGCACGTCTTATCCCAGATGTGCAGTATATTAGAGGCTTTTTTCAGCCCAGTAACCAAAAAGGCGTATTTCTGGCCTAAATGTGACACTCACTTAAGCACGTGTAATCCCAGATGTGCAATATATTAGAGGCTTTTTTCACCCCAGTAACCAAAAAGCCGTATTTCTGCCCTAAATGTGACAATCACTTATGCACGTGTAATCAGAGATGTGCAGTATATCAGAGGGTTTTTTCACCCCAGTATGACAAAGCAGGATTTCTGGCCTTAATGTGACAATCACTAATGCACATGTAATCACAGATGTGCTGTATATCAGAGGGTTTTTTCACCCTTACCAAAAAGCTGTATTTCTGTCCTAAATGTGACAGTGACTTATGCATGTGTAATCACAGATGTGCAGTATATCAGAGGGTTTTTTCACCCTAACCAAAAAGCTGTATTTCTGTCCTAAATGTGACAGTGACTTATGCACGTGTAATCACAGATGTGCAGTATATCAGAGGGTTTTTTCACCCCAGTAATAAAAAAGCTGTATTTCTGGCCTTAATGTGACAATCACTTATGCATGTGTAATCACAGATGTGCAGTATATCAGAGGGTTTTTTCACCCTAACCAAAAAGCTATATTTCTGTCATAAATGTGACAGTGACTTATGCACGTGTAATCACAGATGTGCAGAATATCAGAGGGTTTTATCACCCCAGTATGCCAAAGCATGATTTCTGGCCTTAATGTGACAATCACTTATGCACGTGTAATCACAGATGTGCAGTATATCAGAGGGTTTTTTCACCCCAGTAAGAAAAAAGCTGTATTTCTGTTCTAAATGTGACAGTGACTTATGCATGTGTAATCACAGATGTACAGTATATTAGAGGCTTTTTTCACCCCAGTAAGGGCCCATTCACACGACCGTATGAACGGATCCGCATCCTTTCTGCATTTTAGCGGATGGTATGCGGATCCATTCATTTCTATGGGATCTGAAAAGATGCGGACAGCACACCGTGTGCTGTCCGCATCTGTGTTCCGTTCCGCGGATCCGCAAAAATAAACTCACATGTCCTATAGTTGTCCGCATTAAATGTTCCGTAGCCCCATTCAAGTCTATGGTTCCGCAAAAGTGCGGATCATACGGAAGTGCTTTCGTATGTTATCCGTTAGAAAACGGATGAATGTCCGCAATTTACAAATCCCTGCCCCCAGTAAAAATAGATACATTTATCAGACATGTCTATGTGCCCCTCACAAAAATCAGATTGAAGAGCCATATTTGTCTTACAGCAAAGATGTCTTTCTCCGTGGAGCGCTTGATAGTATTAATACAAGAAAAGCCAGAGCTGTGGGATACACGCTCTGATTTGTACCACGACCGTGTCCGTAAGGAGCTTATGCCTGAGGAGTGGGCGAAGGGCGATGGCAAGGTGCACAAGAAACTTGGTAAGTAAACTAAAAATGTATAAAAAAAGAAAAAAATTTAAAGTTGTATAGGTTTTATTGTAGTGTAGCATGCTCAGAGAACTTTGCAAACTTCCCTGAGCATCCACATCATGTTATATAAGTGCACGTGCATCATGTCATTTGCTTTTAGTGTACTTGCAGGTACTATCTAGCATGATCTGCATGCTCAGAGAACTTTGCAAACTTCCCTGAGCATCCACAGCATGTTATATAAGTGCACGTGCATCATGTCATTTGCTTTTAGTGTACTTGCAGGTACAATCTAGCATGATCTGCATGCTCAGAGAACTTTGCAAACTTCCCTGAGCATCCACAGCATGTTATATAAGTGCACGTGCATCATGTCATTTGCTTTTAGTGTACTTGCATGTACTTTATTTTTTACATTTTGAAATTGTATTGTGACATTAAAAAATGAACACTATATAAATTTTTTTCTTTAATTAATTTTATTTAAATACAGTCAAAAACTTGAAAACAAGATGGCACTCTTGCCGTGATCAATTTCGGCGGGAGGAGATGTAAAAAAAAGGACGTAGTGGCGATAGTGGTGAAAAAAAAACAAAACATATCTATACACCCAGCAACTTCAGTTCCTGAAACCCATTTTTGAAATGCGGCCGTAAGTTTATTTATGTTAATTTTTTTCAAAAAAAATAATAAATATATAAATTTGAAATTATTAATTAAAAATTATTTTTTTATTCCTTATTAAGAACTGTCGACAGTCTGGATGAAGGCCCATCTGAAACGCGGTCTGTGGATAGTAATCAGGTGATGTCACCTCCGGACCCCTGCTCTCCAGCGCGTACACCACCGCAGCCTTCACCTCCACCAGCTGACCTTGCGGATCAACCCCAGACTAGCAGAGCATCCAGGAAGAGGAGACGACAGAGTCCCCCTCCGCAGCCTATTTCGGGATCAAATACTCGAGACCTGGTGGATACTCACGTTCTCGAGTATTTATCCCGAAACAGGCCGGAGTGCCAGGAGGACTGTATAATGCTAGGACTGGGACCATTTCTACAAAGTGTACCACGGTCAAGGCAGCATATGTGCGTGTCGTCATTGACTGCTGTCCTTGAATTATTTGCAGGGCCAATAATGCCCATGAATATTTTTAATTCTTTAAATGAGGCGAGAAAAAAGCTGCATGTAACGTCTGACCAGCCAACGTTTGAGCCAGTATTGAGCCAGCCTCAAAGGGTCACACGAGTTTACCCCCCCCGCCTCTACCTCCTCAACATGTGAGGGTTACTCTTTTATCCTGTATGAGTTATGATTTATATTTATTTTTTTATAAAAAAAATTTGGTTCAAACACATTTATGGCTTTTTCATATTGTTTTATTAATTCAGGTAACTCTAGATTGTGTCCAATGAGCTAGAGCAAGGTAATGTAAGCTCTTACACTACATTGTTTGATCAAAAATGTCTCAGCATTTTTTTTTTTCTAATTTAAGTGTTCTTAAAAAAAAAAAAAAAGAAATACACAGCTAGATTGGAAGAGGTTGCACCTTACACACTGTAGTTTCGTTAATAACAGGACTCATCAAACTGCGGCCCTTCAGCTGTTGGAAAACTACAACTCCCACCATGCCATGTAGTAGGCTGATAGCTGTAGGCAGTCTGGGAGTTGTAGTTTTGAAACAGCTGGAGGGTCGAGTTTGGCCATCCCTGGTCTAGCCATTCAATAATTTTATGGCCTCTAATTACACACGGCCATTGGGCGGCCATGGCTGTGCCTGACTACATTCAGCCGTGATATAGCATAAAGTTTGTTTCTATATCCCAATGAGATATTAGTCAGTTTTTGGATAAATCATTGATTAAATGTTTTAATGATTTTCCAAAATACCTTAGCTCGCAAGCCAACGTCAAGGCTCCTCATTATATTGCGAGTCCCTAATCTAATCTAACAATATGGGAACTAACTAACTAGAAAATTATTTTAAATTCATTTAGATAACCATAACCCAAAAATTAACGACGAGTACCACGGATGCTGTTCAGCTGCCATGATAATGCACCCGCTCTACTAATGAAGTAATCGGCAAAGAGTTCTCGAACTGCTAGTCCAGCAGATCCAGACCTTCCTTGCGGATTATGGTCTAATCCAACAGATGTGGTTGTTGGAAAAGGGGCCACTTCAGGTTCAGAGGGTGCATCATGAATCCTGGTGAAGTTGTGTAAAATCACACATGCCTGTATCACTAGGGTGGCATTTTGCGGACTCATTTGCAAGGATGACAAGAACACTCTCCATTTATTGGACAGTATCCCAAAAGCACATTCTACATATCGACGTGCACGAGACAGACGATAATTAAATATGCGCTTTCGGTCATCCAAATCGCGTCTTGGAAAAGCTCGCATTACATGTGGAGATAATGCAAACCCTTCGTCTGCCACGATTACAAATGGAGCGGCTGAAGCAGAAGATCTGGGTAGTCGTCTGGGCTCTGGCAAGGCAAGTTGGTTGGCGCGAAGCCGTTCACCCATTCGGGAAGAACAGAAGATGCGGGCGTCTGCTGTGCTTCCATATGCCCCAATATCAGCAATAATAAATCTATAATTACTGTCAACTAATGCCAACAGCACTATAGAAAAATATTGTTTAAAATTAAAATACTGGAACCCTGAGTGAGGCGGTTTCTTAACACGTATGTGTTTGCCATCCAATGCCCCTAGGCAGTTTGGAAACTGCGCAGATTGATAAAACCCATCAGCAATTCTAAGCCAATCTTCTGCCTTGGGTTGGGGCATCACCGCATCTCTGAGTCGCTGCCAGATAAGTTGACATGTGTGACAGACGATCCCAGATATCGTTGAGATTCCCAGCAGATACTCATAATGCAAAGATGCAAAAGAGTTCCCAGTCGCAAGGAACCTGTGAAGAGAAAAATGACATTATTAAGTTCCTTTTTTTTTTTTCCACTAAATAATAAAGGATAGACTAATAAACTTACCTCAACGTGACTAGAAGTCTTTCTTCAGGTGAGATGCTGTGCCTCATGTTGGTGTCCTGGAAAGTGAGCCCAGAACGGAGAGACGCTAGCAACATATCAAATGTCTGTACAGACATACGGCAGTAACCCTGGAATTTATCAGGGTGCTGCTGTAAGTCAAAGTATAATTTGTGAAAGTGGCCCTTCTGTAGACGCTGCGAGACAATGGGATGAACCCACCGCCTCCTCCTCGGTTCTTCAGACAGCATTGCTGGCTGCTGTCCAAATCTGCGAGAAATTAGCCAGTACAGAAGAACCTCTCGATGATTAGCCATGATAGACCAGAAATATAGCACAAAACAGATGCTGACCAAGCACAAGTCTCACACTAAGCTCTCGGTGCAATCAAAGCCAGACAAAATGGCGCTCAAGCTATCTGACAGGAATTATTTATATCACTTTTTTTTCTGCACAGAGAACTTTATATAAAAATTACAAAGACACCATCCGTTTTTTTTGCGGATCCGCAAAAACGGAATACCATCCGTTCCGTTTTTTCACGGAAGAACAGATCCGCATATTTACGGATCCGCAAAACACATACGGTCGTCTGAATGAGGCCTAACCAAAATGCTGTATTTCTGTCCTAAATGTGACAGTGACTTATGCACGTGTAATCACAGATGTGCAGTATGTAACCAAAAAGCTGTATTTCTGTCCTAAATGTGACAGTGACTTATGCACGTGTAATCACAGATGTGCAGTATATTACAGGCTTTTTTCACCCCAGTAACCAAAAAGCTGTATTTCTGTCCTAAATGTGACAGTGACTTATGCACGTGTAATCACAGATGTGCAGTATATTTGAGGCTTTTTTCACCCTAACCAAAAAGCTGTATTTCTGTCCTAAATGTGACAGTCCCTTATGCTTGTCTAATCCCAGATGTGCAGTATATTAGAGTGTTTTTTCACCCCAGTATGCCAAAGCTGTATTTCTGGACTTGCAGATAGCCTATGCTGGTACACTATCGTTGCATAAAATGGCTGCCGATCAGGTATTGATATTGATGAAATGAAGAAAAAAAAGTTTGTTTTTAGCAGTAGTTGGCTCAGGGCAGGCTTAAAAAAATTGTGCACTGCACCCACAAAACACTTTTTCTGTAGATCGCTGAGTACATAAACCAGTTCTTGATAATATCGCTCCCTTATCTCTCCCTCACAGCAGCTGCAGCCTCTCCCTAGACTAATCCGAGCAGAGTTACGGGCGGCGCTAAGTGACTCCAGCTTAAATAGAGGCTGGGTCACATGCTGCAGTTGGCCAATCATAGCCATGCCATTAGTAGGCATGGCTGTGATGGCCGTTTGGGGCAAGTAGTATGACGCTCGTTGATTGGCTGCTTTGCAGCCTTTCAAAAAGCGCCATAAAAATCTCTGAACACCGAACCCGAACCCGAACTTTTACGTAAATGTTCGGGTTCGGGTCCGGATGCTGAAAAACCTAAAGTTCGGTACAGTTCGGGTTCGCTCAAATCTATACACAATATATTAAAAACACTTCCTAATAAAATTTCCACAACAGGTGTTAAACTTCCAGTCACACTGTGGTTCATTTACCAGTACTTGTGAAAATTCTAAATAACACTTTCGCAATTTTAGATTTAAGTCAGTTTTTCATAATTTAAAATTAATAAAAACAAAGGTTAGTTCTTATTTGTAACTGACAGAATAATAGAAAACACTAGGGAATGCACACAAGGGCCTATAAATAGTAAAATATCAGATATATCAGATATGACTGTGTCTATATTGGATGTACAAGGGAGTATATCTAGTACTAATATTGAATATATTTTATATTTCTTGTGATTTTTTGAAAGTTTAAGAAATAAAAAAAATGGAAGGAGTTGACATCTGATAAGCTTTTGAATGGATTAAAGGCAAAGCAGACTTTGTCATTCCAAATATGGAGAAACAGCTATTTTTCCCTTTTCCATTATAGGGCATCTGTAATCAGATTTGTACCTTGCTGACCTGTTGCATGTGCGCTTGGCAGCTAAAGGAATCTGTGTTGGTCCCATGTTCATATGTGTCCATATTACTTTGATTGACAAGCAGTGTAAATGTAATCATGTCTGGCCCTGTCAATCAATGTGCAGAGGGCGCAACAGATGCAGAGGGAGGAGAGCCTCTAGCTATAACGGTAATAACTCAGTTTGCTCAAAAAAGCTCTTTTGCATACATTAAAACATCATTTTTCGCAGCAATGCGGGCACATATGAACATGGGACCAACACAGATGTCTTCAGCTGCCAAGCGCACATGCTACTGGCCAGTTTCATAGGTAAAAATCTGCTGGCAGATGCCCTTTAAGAAGCACCAAGTTTGCTAGAACTAAAGATCTCTTAGGTTAACTCTTACAAGATAAACAGAGCATCTGAAAAAAAAATAAGATCCCTTTTTAAACTATCACCTTATATACTCAGTGTCTCGATAGTGGGTGAGCACCAATCCTTAGATAAATCTATCCCTACTAGGGTAGTAATGGCAAAACTTGGGTTAGAAGTATATAACAGATTAGAGATTAGCAAATTTCTTGAAATTTGTTTCGGGTCTGATTCTAAGGATCAAAAATGTTAAATCAGGTCCAAATTGATTGTACTTGAATCAAAAGTACTATGTTACAGCTGACAATCTACTACCACTCGGCCATCCTGAAAAATTGTTGGGGCGGGGAGGGGTGGGGGGTCGGCCCCCTTATTGTTACCTGGTCCCACTTGGCCATTTTGAAGAGGGGGAGATCGGGGCACAGTGAACCGGAGCTGTGCTGCTGAACGCTGCGATTGGTCAGTCAAATCTGACTGACCAATCAAAGCGGTCCAAAGGCAGGGACCACTGTGATTTGTCCCCTGCTGGGTGCCTGGACAGCCCAGCTGTCCGTAGCACCCGTTTAGATGCCGGTGTCACCTGACACTTTGTACTCATGACGTACTGTGCACGTCATGATCATGATGTACACAGTACATCTTTATTCACTAAGTAGTTAATGTACTAAAATGCTCTCTGATGCCTGAATATGAAGACAGGGATGCTGTAGGGAATTTGAGGGAAATTATTTATTGAGTTTATAATGAATACCTCAAAACTCTTAGAGTTTGGTGATTAGAATGTCTAAGAAGTAATAGGCTGGGAAATGTTTTTCTTAATGTCTGTTTACTGATGATTAGAGTTGAGCGAACACCTGGATGTTCGGGTTCGAGAAGTTCGGCCGAACTTCCCGGAAATGTTCGGGTTCGGAATCCGTACCCGAACCGAACTTCGTCCCGAACCCGAACCCCATTGAAGTCAATGGGGAAACGAACTTTTGGGCACTAAAAAGGCTGTAAAACAGCCCAGGAAAGAGCTAGAGGGCTGCAAAAGGCAGCAACATGTAGGTAAATCCCATGCAAACAAATGTGGATAGGGAAATTAATTAAAATAAAAATAAAAAAAATAAAAATGAACCAATATCAATTGGACAGAGGTCCCATAGCAGAGAATCTGGCTTCACGTCAGCAGAGAATCAGTCTCTTCATGCCATAGCAGAGAATCTGGCTTCGTGTCAGCGCAGAATCAGTCTTCATGTCATAGCAGAGAATCAGGCTTCACGTCACCCACCACTGGAACAGGCCACTGTCACACATTTAGGCCCAGGCACCCAGACAGAGGAGAGCGGTCCCGTAACAGAGAATCTGGCCTTATGTCAGCGCAGAATCTGTCTTCATGTCATAGCAGAGAATCAGGCTTCACGTCACCCACCACTGGAACAGGCCACTGTCACACATTTAGGCCCAGGCACCCAGGCAGAGGAGAGAGGTCCCGTAACAGAGAATCTGGCCTTATGTCAGCGCAGAATCTGTATTCATGTAATAGCAGAGAATCAGGCTTCACGTCACCCACCACTGGAACAGGCCACTGTCACACATTTAGGCCCCGGCACCCAGACAGAGGAGAGCGGTCCCGTAACAGAGAATCTGGCCTTATGTCAGCGCAGAATCTGTCTTTATGTCATAGCAGAGAATCAGGCTTCACGTCACCCACCACTGGAACAGGCCACTGTCACACATTTAGGCCCAGGCACCCAGGCAGAGGAGAGAGGTCCCGTAACAGAGAATCTGGCCTTATGTCAGCGCAGAATCTGTATTCATGTCATAGCAGAGAATCAGGCTTCACGTCACCCACCACTGGAACAGGCCACTGTCACACATTTAGGCCCCGGCACCCAGACAGAGGAGAGCGGTCCCGTAACAGAGAATTTGGCCTTATGTTAGCGCAGAATCTGTCTTCATGTCATAGCAGAGAATCAGGCTTCACGTCACCCACCACTGGAACAGGCCACTGTCACACATTTAGGCCCAGGCACCCAGGCAGAGGAGAGAGGTCCCGTAACAGAGAATCTGGCCTTATGTCAGCGCAGAATCTGTCTTCATGTCATAGCAGAGAATCAGGCTTCACGTCACCCACCACTGGAACAGGCCACTGTCACACATTTAGGCCCAGGCACCCAGGCAGAGGAGAGAGGTCCCGTAACAGAGAATCTGGCCTTATGTCAGCGCAGAATCTGTATTCATGTCATAGCAGAGAATCAGGCTTCACGTCACCCACCACTGGAACAGGCCACTGTCACACATTTAGGCCCAGGCACCCAGGCAGAGGAGAGAGGTCCTGTAACAGAGAATCTGGCCTTATGTCAGCACAGAATCTGTATTCATGTCATAGCAGAGAATCAGGCTTCACGTCACCCACCAATGGAACAGGCCACTGTCAAACATTTAGGCCCAGGCACCCAGGCAGAGGAGAGAGGTCCCGTAACAGAGAATCTGGCCTTATGTCAGCGCAGAATCTGTATTCATGTCATAGCAGAGAATCAGGCTTCACGTCACCCACCACTGGAACAGGCCACTGTCATACATTTAGGCCCAGGCACCCAGGCAGAGGAGAGAGGTCCCGTAACAGAGAATCTGGCCTTATGTCAGCTCAGAATCTGTATTCATGTCATAGCAGAGAATCAGGCTTCACGTCACCCACCACTGGAACAGGCCACTGTCACACATTTAGGCCCCGGCACCCAGACAGAGGAGAGGATCATTCAACTTTGGGTTGCCCCGCAATATAATGGTAAAATGAAATTAAAAAAAGGATTGAATGAGGAAGTGCCCTGGAGTAGAATAATATATTGTTAAGGGGAGGTAGTTAATATCTAATCTGCACAAGGGATGGACAGGTCCTGTGGGATCCATGCCTGGTTCATTTTTATGAACGTCATCTTGTCCACATTGGCTGTAGACAGGCGGCTGCGTTTGTCTGTAATGACGCCCCCTGCCGTGCTGAATACACGTTCAGACAAAACGCTGGCCGCCGGGCAGGCCAGCACGTCCAAGGCATAAAAGGCTAGCTCTGGCCACGTGGACAATTTGGAGACCCAGAAGTTGAATGGGGCCGAACCATCAGTCAGTACGTGGAGGGGTGTGCAGAGGTACTATTCCACCATGTTAGTAAAATGTTGACTCCTGCTAACACGTTCCGTATCAAGTGGTGGTGCAGTTAGCTGTGGCGTGGTGACAAAACTTTTCCACATCTCTGCCATGCTAACCCTGCCCTCAGAGGAGCTGGCCGTGACACAGCTGTGTTGGCGACCTCTTGCTCCTCCTCTGCCTTCGCCTTGGGCTTCCACTGGTTCCCTTGTGACATTTGGGAATGCTCTTAGTAGCGCGTCTACCAACGTGCGCTTGTACCCGCGCATCTTCCTATCACGCTCCAGTGTAGGAAGTAAGGAGGGCACATTGTCTTTGTACCGGGGATCCAGCAGGGTGGCAACCCAGTAGTCCGCACACGTTAAAATGTGGGCAACTCTGCTGTCGTTCGCAGGCACTGCAGCATGTAGTCGCTCATGTGTGCCAGGCTGCCCTGAGGTAAGGACAAGCTGTCCTCTGTGGGAGGCGTATCGTCATCGTCCTGAGTTTCCCCCCAGCCACGCACCAGTGATGGGCCCGAGCTGCTTTGGGTGCCACCCCGCTGTGAACATGCTTCATCCTCATCCTCCTCCACCTCCTCCTCGTCCTCCTCGTCCTCCAGTAGTGGGCCCTGTCTGGCCACATTTGTTCCTGGCCTCTGCTGTTGCAAAAATCCTCCCTCTGAGTCACTTCGAAGAGACTGGCCTGAAAGTGCTAAAAATGACCCCTCTTCCTCCTCTTCCTCCTGGGCCACCTCCTCTTCCATCATCGCCCTAAGTGTTTTCTCAAGGAGACATAGAAGTGGTAATGTAACGCTGATAACGGCGTCATCGCCACTGGCCATGTTGGTGGAGTACTCGAAACAGCGCAACAGGGCACACAGGTCTCGCATGGAGGCCCAGTCATTGGTGGGGAAGTGGGTCTGATCCACAGTGCGACTGACCCGTGCGTGCTGCAGCTGAAACTCCACTATGGCCTGCTGCTGCTCGCACAGTCTGTCCAGCATATGCAAGGTGGAGTTCCACCTGGTGGGCACGTCGCATATGAGGCGGTGAGCGGGAAGGCCGAAGTTACGCTGTAGCGCAGACAGGCAAGCAGCGGCAGGGTGTGAACGCCGGAAGCGCGAACAGACGGCCCGCACTTTATGCAGCAGCTCTGACATGTCGGGGTAGTTGCGAATGAACTTCTGCACCACCAAATTTAGCACATGCGCCAGGCAAGGGATGTGCGTCAAACCGGCTAGTCCCAGAGCTGCAACGAGATTTCGCCCATTATCGCACACCACCAGGCCGGGCTTGAGGCTCACCGGCAGCAACCACTCGTCGGTCTGCTTGTTCTATACCCCGCCACAACTCCTGTGCGGTGTGGGGCCTGTCCCCCAAACATATGAGTTTCAGAATGGCCTGCTGACGTTTACCCCGTGCTGTGCTGAAGTTGGTGGTGAAGATGTGTGGCTGACTGGATGAGCAGGTGGAAGAAGAGGAGGAGGAAGCTGAGTAGGAGGAGGAGGAGACAGGAGGCAAAGAATGTTGCCCTGCGATCCTTGGCGGCGGAAGGACGTGCGCCAAACAGCTCTCCGCCTGGGGCCCAGCCGCCACTACATTTACCTAGTGTGCAGTTAGGGAGATATAGCGTCCCTGGCCGTGCTTACTGGTCCACGTATCTGTGGTTAGGTGGAGCTTGCCACAGATGGCGTTGCGCAGTGCACACTTGATTTTATCGGACACTTGTTTGTGCAGGGAAGGCACGGCTCTCTTGGAGAAGTAGTGGCGGCTGGGAACAACATACTGTGGGACAGCAAGTGACATGAGCTGTTTGAAGCTGTGTGTGTCCACCAGCCTAAATGACAGCATTTCATAGGCCAGTAGTTTAGAAATGCTGGCATTCAGGGCCAGGGATCGAGGGTGGCTAGGTGGGAATTTACGCTTTCTCTCAAATGTTTGTGAGATGGAGAGCTGAACGCTGCCGTGTGACATGGTTGAGATGCTTGGTGACGCAGGTGGTGGTGTTGGTGGTACATCCCATGTTTGCTGGGCGGCAGGTGCCAACGTTCCTCCAGAGGCGGATGAAGAGGCCGAGGCGGCGGCAGCAGCAGAAGAGGCCAAGGCGGCAGCAGCAGAAGAGGTAGCAGGGGGAGCCTGAGTGACTTCCTTGTTTTTAAGGTGTTTACTCCACTGCAGTTCATGCTTTGCATGCAGGTGCCTGGTCATGCAGGTTGTGCTAAGGTTCAGAACGTTAATGCCTCGCTTCAGGCTCTGATGGCACAGCGTGCAAACCACTCGGGTCTTGTCGTCAGCACATTGTTTGAAGAAGTGCCATGCCAGGGAACTCCTTGAAGCTGCCTTTGGGGTGCTCGGTCCCAGATGGCGGCGGTCAGTAGCAGGCGGAATCTCTTGGCGGCGGGTGTTCTGATTTTGCCCACTGCTCCCTCTTTTGCTACGCTGTTGGCTCGGTCTCACCACTGCCTCTTCCTCCGAACTGTGAAAGTCAGTGGCACGACCTTCATTCCATGTAGGGTCTAGGACCTCATCGTCCCCTGCATCGTCTTCCACCCAGTCTTGATCCCTGACCTCATGTTCAGTCTGCACACTGCAGAAAGATGCAGCAGTTGGCACCTGTGTTTCGTCATCATCAGAGACGTGCTGAGGTGGTATTCCCATGTCCTCATCATCAGGAAAAATAAGTGGTTGTGCGTTAGTGCATTCTATCTCTTCCACCCCTGGGGAAGGGCTAGGTGGATGCCCTTGGGAAACCCTGGCAGCAGAGTCTTCAAACAGCATAAGAGACTGCTGCATAACTTGAGGCTCAGACAGTTTCCCTGATATGCATGGGGGTGATGTGACAGACCGATGGGCTTGGTTTTCATGCGCCATCTGTGCACTTTCTGCAGAAGACTGGGTGGGAGATAATGTGAACGTGCTGGATCCACTGTCGGCCACCCAATTGACTAATGCCTGTACCTGCTCAGGCCTTACCATCCTTAGAACGGCATTGGGCCCCACCAAATATCGCTGTAAATTCTGCTGGCTACTGGGACCTGAGGTAGTTGGTTCACTAGGACGTGTGGCTGTGGCAGAACGGCCACGTCCTCTCCCAGCACCAGAGGGTCCACTAACACCACCATGTCCACGTCCGCGTCCGCGTCCCTTATTAGATGTTTTCCTCATTGTTCCTGTTCACCACAATTTTGAGAATGGCAAATTTGGGAATGCTTTTTCAACCCAGAACAAAAAGTCTGCTTTTACGGTCACTACAAATAACTTGACCAGCTATAACAGTGGAGATTTGGTTGAATAGAGATGTGAGACCTGTTTTTTTTTGCGCTGTGTGACAGGTATAGGTTTAATCACAGAATCACACTTCTATCAGCACGCTAGCGTGTGTCTTAGGTTTTTCTGAATGACACTATCAATACCTTCAATGTAAGATTTTCTTTTTGGAATAGATTTCAAGTAGGCCTCAAATACCAGAAACTAGTTATTTTGAGAATGGCAAATTTGGGAATGCTTTTTCAACCCAGAACAAAAAGTCTGCTTTTACGGTCACTACAAATAACTTGACCAGCTACAACAGTGCAGATTTGGTTGAATAGAGATGTGAGACCTGTTTTTTTTTGCGCTGTGTGACAGGTATAGGTTTAATCACAGAATGACACTTCTATCAGCACGCTAGCGTGTGTCTTAGGTTTTTCTGAATGACACTATCAATACCTTCAATGTAAGATTTTCTTTTTGGGATAGATTTCAAGTAGGCCTCAAATACCACAAACTAGTTATTTTGAGAATGGCAAATTTGGGAATGCTTTTTCAACCCAGAACAAAAAGTCTGCTATTACGGTCACTACAAATAACTTGACTAGCTACAACAGTCCAGATTTAGTTGAATAGAGATGTGAGACCTGTTTTTTTTTGCGCTGTGTGACAGGTATAGGTTTAATCACAGAATCACACTTCTATCAGCACGCTAGCGTGTGTCTTAGGTTTTTCTGAATGACACTATCAATACCTTCAATGTAAGATTTTCTTTTTGGGATAGATTTCAAGTAGGCCTCAAATACCAGAAACTAGTTATTTTGAGAATGTCAAATTTGGAAATGCTTTTTCAACCCAGAACAAAAAGTCTGCTTTTACGGTCACTACAAATAACTTGACCAGCTACAACAGTGCAGATTTGGTTGAATAGAGATGTGAGACCTGTTTTTTTTTGCGCTGTGTGACAGGTATTGGTTTAATCACAGAATCACACTTCTATCAGCACGCTAGCGTGTGTCTTAGGTTTTTCTGAATGACACTATCAATACCTTCAATGTAAGATTTTCTTTTTGGGATAGATTTCAAGTAGGCCTCAAATACCAGAAACTAGTTATTTTGAGAATGGCAAATTTGGGAATGCTTTTTCAACCCAGAACAAAAAGTCTGCTTTTACGGTCACTACAAATAACTTGACCAGCTACAACAGTGCAGATTTGGTTGAATAGAGATGTGAGACCTGTTTTTTTTTGCGCTGTGTGACAGGTATAGGTTTAATCACAGAATGACACTTCTATCAGCACGCTAGCGTGTGTCTTAGGTTTTTCTGAATGACACTATCAATACCTTCAATGTAAGATTTTCTTTTTGGGATAGATTTCAAGTAGGCCTCAAATACCAGAAACTAGTTATTTTGAGAATGGCAAATTTGAGAATGCTTTTTCAACCCAGAACAAAAAGTCTGCTTTTACGGTCACTACAAATAACTTGACTAGCTACAACAGTGCAGATTTAGTTGAATAGAGATGTGAGACCTGTTTTTTTTTGCGCTGTGTGACAGGTATAGGTTTAATCACAGAATCACACTTCTATCAGCACGCTAGCGTGTGTCTTAGGTTTTTCTGAATGACACTATCAATACCTTCAATGTAAGATTTTCTTTTTGGGATAGATTTCAAGTAGGCCTCAAATACCAGAAACTAGTTATTTTGAGAATGTCAAATTTGGGAATGCTTTTTCAACCCAGAACAAAAAGTCTGCTTTTACGGTCACTACAAATAACTTGACCAGCTACAACAGTGCAGATTTGGTTGAATAGAGATGTGAGACCTGTTTTTTTTTGCGCTGTGTGACAGGTATTGGTTTAATCACAGAATCACACTTCTATCAGCACGCTAGCGTGTGTCTTAGGTTTTTCTGAATGACACTATCAATACCTTCAATGTAAGATTTTCTTTTTGGGATAGATTTCAAGTAGGCCTCAAATACCAGAAACTAGTTATTTTGAGAATGGCAAATTTGGGAATGCTTTTTCAACCCAGAACAAAAAGTCTGCTTTTACGGTCACTACAAATAACTTGACCAGCTACAACACTGCAGATTTGGTTGAATAGAGATGTGAGACCTGTTTTTTTTTGCGCTGTGTGACAGGTATAGGTTTAATCACAGAATGACACTTCTATCAGCACGCTAGCGTGTGTCTTAGGTTTTTCTGAATGACACTATCAATACCTTCAATGTAAGATTTTCTTTTTGGGATAGATTTCAAGTAGGCCTCAAATACCAGAAACTAGTTATTTTGAGAATGGCAAATTTGGGAATGCTTTTTCAACCCAGAACAAAAAGTCTGCTTTTACGGTCACTACAAATAACTTGACCAGCTACAACAGTGCAGATTTGGTTGAATAGAGATGTGAGACCTGTTTTTTTTTGCTCTGTGTGACAGGTATAGGTTTAATCACAGAATCACACTTCTATCAGCACGCTAGCGTGTGTCTTAGGTTTTTCTGAATGACACTATCAATACCTTCAATGTAAGATTTTCTTTTTGGGATAGATTTCAAGTAGGCCTCAAATATCAGAAACTAGTTATTTTGAGAATGGCAAATTTGGGAATGCTTTTTCAACCCAGAACAAAAAGTCTGCTTTTACGGTCACTACAAATAACTTGACCAGCTACAACAGTGCAGATTTGGTTGAATAGAGATGTGAGACCTGTTTTTTTTTGCGCTGTGTGACAGGTATAGGTTTAATCACAGAATCACACTTCTATTAGCACGCTAGCGTGTGTCTTAGGTTTTTCTGAATGACACTATCAATACCTTCAATGTAAGATTTTCTTTTTGGGATAGATTTCAAGTAGGCCTCAAATACCAGAAACTAGTTATTTTGAGAATGGCAAATTTGGGAATGCTTTTTCAACCCAGAAAAAAATGTGTGCTTTTACGGTCAATACAAATAACTTGACCAGCTAAAACAGTACAGATTTGGTTGAATAGAAATGTCAGGTCTATTTTTTAGGCGCTGGGTGACAGGCTCAACTTGCCCCTGATGTAATATATAGCCAAAAAATAACCACACTGTTGATGGTTAAATGCACTTGGGTGACACAGGCTCAGCCTGCACCAGATGTAGTATATGGCCAAAAAATAATCAGACTGTTGATGGTTAAATGCACTTGGGTGACACAGGCTCAGCCTGCACCAGATGTAGTATATGGCCCAAAAATAATCAGACTGTTGATGGTTAAATGCACTTGGGTGACACAGGCTCAGCCTGCAGCTGATGTAGGATATAGCACAAAATAACCACACTATCGATGGTTAAATACACTTGGGTGACAAAGGCTCAGCCTGCAGCTGATGTAGTATATGGCCAAAAAATAATCAGACTGTTGATGGTTAAATGCACTTGGGTGACACAGGCTCAGCCTGCAGCTGATGTATTATATGGCCAAAAAATAACCAGACTGTTGATGGTTAAATGCACTTCGGTGACACAGGCTCAGCCTGCAGCTGATGTAGGATATAGCACAAAATAACCACACTATCGATGGTTAAATACACTTGGTGATAGCTCGTGCTGGCGCACCACAAGTCACAAAATGGCCGCCGATCACCCCAGAAAAAAAGTGATCTAAAAACGCTCTGGGCAGCCTCAAAAAAGTGAGCAAGTCAATAATAGCACTTCAATGATCCACAGCTGCAGATCGATCACAGAATGAAGTCTTTTGGAGAAGTTAATCTGCCTAATCTCGCCCTAACGTCGCAGCTGCAACCTCTCCCTATACTGATCATAGCAGAGTGACGTGCAGCGCTACGTGACTCCAGCTTAAATAGAGGCTGGGTCACATGGTGCACTGGCCAATCACAGCCATGCCAATAGTAGGCATGGCTGTGATGGCCTCTTGGGCCAAGTAGTATGACGCTTGTTGATTGGCTGCTTTGCAGCCTTTCAAAAAGCGCCAAGAAAGCGCCTAACACTGAACCCGAACCCGGACTTTTACGAAAATGTTCGGGTTCGGGTCCGTGTCTAACGGACACCCCAAAATTCGGTACGAACCCGAACTATACAGTTCGGGTTTGCTCATCCCTACTGATGATCTATTTTATTATGTTATATGACTTCAAAGGGCTTATTTTGTATAATTATGAAAATCAATAACGAATCAAATATAAAAAATTTTTTTAAAAATACTCTAAACTGCTCAATTATAAATAGTAGAAAAATTGAAACAGGTTTTTGGGAATACAATACAGGCTTAATTGAACATCCCTTGGCTGTAGTCAAAGTACCCACTGGTATTAATGGAGTAAAATATGTAGGCCCAATTAAATGTTCCCTAGCTCTGGCCACACTATACACTCCAATTGAAGTGCTAAAATACTCTTAATTGCAGACTTTTAAACAGTAGAAAAATTCAACAGGTTTTTGGAAAGAAAAAGGCTCAACTGCATAGCATTATGCAGTGAAATATACACTTATGAAGTGTAGAAGCTTTCCAACAAAAAAAAGTCTGGCTCATGCACAGAAATGATCTTTAAGTGATCTTTGTGCAGTGCACCACATAAAGTTATGAACAGCTCCTGCTGCCCTGACAGTGACACAGTACACTAACTGCCTCTATGCTTTTCATAATGATAAAACCTGACTTTCTACCTAGCAATTCAATCTACATAACTAAATATACTGTATCTTCATCGCAATCACTACACAATAATATATGTCAGAGTAGTGCACTTATGTAGCACTACTATATTCCCCACAGCTATACAGACATTAGCATCATTCTGTCCCCAATGGGGCTCACAATCTAAGTTCCCCATCAGTATGTCTTTGGAGTGTGGGAGAAAACCAGAGTACTTGGAGTAAACCCACACAAATGTGAGATTGAGAAACCGTTCTTAACGTTTGAATACTGTTTGTGGGGACTAGGTTAACAAGACTGTTATTTTGCTGTTTGGCCACAAGAGGCCGCCTTTTCCCCACACAGCTAATAAACTGCACAGATTACAATATGCATTAGAGGATGGGCTATCAAGCTACAGAAAGACAGGAAATCGCCATGTTGTAAGGAGATGAACTCCGACAGTGTGGATCCGTCCCCATCCAAGTGTTTGGAAGTGTTCTTTGGCATCCAGAACTGCTGCCCAGGGGAGCTGATCGTGTCCAGGACCCGGGTCTCATCCACAAAGAGGAGTACAGTTGCCCAGGAGACAGAGGACGTTTGCCAGTAGTGCTGATGAGAGCTGAGGAACATATTACCCATTCTGTCGTACCGCATGTTCGTTTGAAATACTTCTTGTTCAGTTCGGAATCATCAGTGGAGACAGAGCAGACCCGGGTTGGTAAGACAAATTGTGCACACACCTCATAGGATTGGCGCCTAAAATGCTAGAGACTGAGATTAAACTTGCCGATAGTTAGTTAGTTAGTTAGTTTTGCTGTCTGGCAGGCTACAAAGAATTGCTGCTTAATTATCACAAGGACTTAACAGTTAAAGGGAATCTGTCACCTGCTTTAACCATTTTTAAGCTGGCACCATCGCTATGAGGACTAAAGTACCTTTTTTCCAGCAGTCTTCTTTTTACTTGATTTCGTTTTGTAGTTTTGATATAAAAGCTCTTTTTCTGATATGCTAATTAGGGTCCAAGGAGCCCAGAGGGGCGTTTTTTTCCCTCTCCGGAGCCCAGTGACGCCCCCCTGCAGTGCCCAGCCCGCCTTAATTTGAATTCGAAGAATGCCTCCTGATCATCAGATAACCTCCCACAGCCCGGCAAATGGTTACGCCCCCTCCCCACGTCATATTCTACCTTATAGAAATGCCCCGTCCTTCTTCCTGTCTGCGGCCAGAAAACTTGCGCAGGCGCAGTACCGCCTGCGGCCTGCGCCTGTGCGATCATCAACCTCCTGAGGGCAACAGCCTCAAAAGTCTCACTGGGCATGCGCCGAGCCCAGTGATGTGACCTGAGCGCTGCTGCCCTCAGGACGTTGATGATCGCGCAGGCCGCAGACGGTACTGCGCCTGCGCGAGTTTTCGGGCCGCAGACAGGAAGAAGGACGGGCATTTCTATAAGGTAGACTATGACGTGGGGAGGGGGCGTAACCATTTGCCGGGCTGTGGGAGGTTATCTGATGATCAGGAGGCATTCTTCGAATTCAAATTAAGGCGGGCTGGGCACTGCAGGGGGGCGTCACTGGGCTCCGGAGAGGGGAAAAAACGCCCCTCTGGGCTCCTTGGACCCTAATTAGCATATCAGAAAAAGAGCTTTTATATCAAAACTACAAAACAAAATCAAGTAAAAAGAAGACTGCTGGAAACAAGGTACTTTAGTCCACATAGCGATGGTGCCAGCATAAAAATGGTTAAAGCAGGTGACAGATTCCCTTTAAAGTTGTGGTTCACTCCGGAGAACAGAGAGGTCTTCACCATAATCTCCAGTTATCCCAGCGTATTTATCGGGAGTGAAATATTAGGCACATGTCACATCACCAGTTTTGGGAAATGGGAGGGGGAAATTACTGTATAGTCTGGTAAGATTGTAAGCTGCTGTGTTGCACCACGTGCTAGGCTGTATATTACACCCCAAACAATCGTTCCTGTTCTTTAGGGTAATAACAGGTATGGCGAGGCAGTGCTAACTCTGCTCGAAGTAGGTAAATTTGCTCAAGCGCATTCTGGCTACCATCGGAGGGCACCATGCTGTGCAACACAAGGTTCTTGGCTTCCGGGCTAAGTGTAAGTAACCTAATTTTATGTCCTTGCTTTTGGGATTGTGTTTAATACCCTGTTATAGTAAAAAAAAAAAAAAATGTTTTACAAAAGCTGGTGTCAGAGTTGCTTTAACGGTTTGTGACTTCACTGTATCCTGGGGAGCCCACTCTGGTACACAAAAAACAGGGAGAACACACAAACTCCATGCAGATGTTGTCCTTAGTTGAATTCGAACATAGGACCCCAGTGTTGCAAGGCACCAGTGCTAAGCACTGAGCCACCGTACATGCTGACATGACATGCACGTCCTATTACTAGTGTTGAGCTTGAATATTCGAATAGCGAATATTAATCGTGAATATCGCAACTTCGCTAATTCGCGAATATTTTGAATATAGTGCTATATATTCGCTATTTCGAATATTCGTCATTTTTTAACATCTGAAAACATGATTCCTCCCTGCTTCTTTCTTGTGGGTCAATGAGTCATTGGCCCACAAGCAACTCAAGCAGGAAGGAATCATGTTTTCATCTGGGAAAAAAATTACGAATATTTAAAATTTTTTATAGATAGCAATATAGTGAATATATTCGTTATTTAGAATATTCGCATGATTTTTCCTATCTGTACAGTTGTTCGCATACTCCTCCCCGACAAACGTCCCCGTCACCATGGGAACACCTGTGGGTTAGAAAATACCATCGGATATGAGTTTTCCCTGAGATCGTGAAAACTCAGATCCGATGATATATTCTAACCCACAGGGGTTCCCATGGTGACGGGGACGCTTGTCGGGGAGCAGTATGCCAAAGTGGAATAAGAGTACAGATTGAAAAAAAAAAAGACGAATATTCTAAATAACGAATATATTCGTCATATTCTAAAACAAGAATACAGTATATAGCAATATAGCGAATATTGGAAAAATAAGAGAAAGAGAAAAAATAATTAGACTATAAAAAAGAAAGATTATAGCACTATATTAGCTAAATTACAGTCTGTGTATTTTACGAATATTCGCTATATTGCTATAACTTAGTTTTTTTGAATATTCACAATATTGTAAAAAACGACGTTTTAGTAATATAGCGAATATTTGTAAAATACACATATAGACTACAATTTAGCTAATATAGTGATATAGTATATTTTTTTATAGTGTCAATTTTTTCAAAAACTGAAGTTCAGAAGAGACAAAAAAAAATTGACTATAAAAAAAAGATTATAGCTAAAGATTAGCTAAATTGCAATCTATATGTGTTTTTTTTAAATAATATTCGCTATATTGCTATAACTTTGTTTTTTTAGAATATTCGTCATATTCTAAAACAAGAATATATAGCAATATAGCGAATATTCGTAAAATACACATATTAGCCATAGGCATAGCCAACCATAAGGAAAGTTGCATTATACAGTTAAAAGAAAATTGCAATACGCAAATAATTAAATCGCATATTATTCGCTATAAATAGAATAATGACAAATATTCGATTTCGACGAATATAAGACGAATATTCAATTGAATATTCACGAAATATCGCGAAATCGAATATGGCACCTCCCGCTCATCACTACCTATAACATCAGTGGCTTTGCTCACTTAGCTAGCATAGGGCCTAATATACCAGCCAATATCCTGTCCTATGATTGGCTACTGCCAATAAAAGCATTGTGGGCAAGCCCGCTGGCCAAGGTCCCGCCCAGGGTTATGCGCTCCTCTATCAACATCCTCCCTGCCCTGATTTCCTTACTAGTGTACTGAATTTTAAAGATAATATAGTGGGCTCCATTTTGTGCAAATCATCCTAAGCAAAACGTCAAAACCCGGGTTTGTTTGGAAGAAGAATTTTTTGTGAAATTTGTGAGTAATCCAATTAGTTTAGAATCAATTTGCTCATCTCATGACAGATGTCATTATGCAACAGGAACAATATATAGTTTTTGTTAGGTATCCCATACTTTTGCTATATGTGCAAAAGATTTACTATATTATTTTCAGTGGCGATTAAAGCAAAACTTCCCTGTAGACATCTATAAAATACTCCCACAAGAACAGAAAAAATATATATATTGGATAATACAGTGCATCATACCAAACTGATTGAATGGAAACAAGTACAAACCGGATTCCAAAAAAGTTGGGACACTAAACAAATTGTGAATAAAAACTGAATGCAATGATGTGGAGATGGCAAATGTCAATATTTTATTTGTAATAGAACGTAGATGACAGATCAAACGTTTAATCCGAGTAAATGTATCATTTTAAAGGAAAAATACGTTGATTCCAATTTTCACGGTGTCAACAAATCCCCAAAAAGTTGGGACAAGTAGCAATAAGAGGCTGGAAAAAGTAAATTTGAGCATAACGAAGAGCTGGAAGACCAATTAACACTAATTAGGTCAATTGGCAACATGATTGGGTATAAAAAGAGCTTCTCAGAGTGGCAGTGTCTTTCAGAAGCCAAGATGGGTAGAGGATCACCAATTCCCACAATGTTGCGCAGAAAGATAGTGGAGCAATATCAGAAAGGTGTTACCCAGTGAAAAATTGCAAAGACTTTGCATCTATCATCATCAACTGTGCATAACATCATCCGAAGATTCAGAGAATCTGGAACAATCTCTGTGCGTAAGGGTCAAGGCCGTAAAACCATACTGGATGCCCGTGATCTCCGGACCCTTAAACGACACTGCACCACAAACAGGAATGCTACTGTAAAGGAAATCACAGAATGGGCTCAGGAATACTTCCAGAAACCATTGTCAGTGAACACAATCCACCGTGCCATCCGCCGTTGCCAGCTGAAACTCTACAGTGCAAAGAAGAAGCCATTTCTAAGCAAGATCCACAAGCTCAGGCATTTTCACTGGGCCAGGGATCATTTAAAATGGAGTGTGGCAAAATGGAAGACTGTTCTATGGTCAGACGAGTCACGATTCGAAGTTCTTTTTGGAAATCTGGGACGCCATGTCATCCGGACCAAAGAGGACAAGGACAACCCAAGTTGTTATCAACGCTCAGTTCAGAAGCCTGCATCTCTGATGGTATGGGGTTGCATGAGTGCGTGTGGCATGGGCAGCTTGCATGTCTGGAAAGGCACCATCAATGCAGAAAAATATATTCAGGTTCTAGAACAACATATGCTCCCATCCAGACGTAATCTCTTTCAGGGAAGACCCTGCATTTTTCAACAAGATAATGCCAGACCACATTCTGCATCAATCACAACATCATGGCTGCGTGGGAGAAGGATCCGGGTACTGAAATGGCCAGTCTGCAGTCCAGATCTTTCACCTATAGAGAACATTTGGCGCATCATAAAGAGGAAGGTGCAACAAAGAAGGCCCAAGACGATTGAACAGTTAGAGGCCTGTATTAGACAAGAATGGGAGAGCATTCCTATTTCTAAACTTGAGAAACTGGTCTCCTCGGTCCCCAGACGTCTTTTGAGTGTTGTAAGAAGAAGGGGAGATGCCACACAGTGGTGAAAATGGCCTTGTCCCAACTTTTTTGGGATTTGTTGACACCATGAAATTCTGATTTAACATATTTTTCCCTTAAAATGGTACATTTTCTCAGTTTAAACTTTTGTTCCGTGATTTATGTTCTATTCTGAATAAAATATTAGAAGTTGGCACCTCCACATCATTGCATTCAGTTTTTATTAACGATTTGTATAGTGTCCCAACTTTTTTGGAATCCGGTTTGTAGTAGAAATAACCATTTCTGCAACTAAAGAGGAAATAGAAGAGAGAAAACCAAGAATACTGTGTATTCATTAGTTAAATCAGAAATATTGATATTTATAAAGGTTTATAGAGCTTCTTATAACTAGTTTAAGATGAGGAGTTTTGGCATCACTAATATAAAAACACATGGCATATATAAACATTGGGGGCCATGTTTTTTCAAAAGGTTACCAAAACAAGAAAACAAGTCCAGTTCAAATTCATTAAATTTATTGATAAAACACATTGGTTTAAAGAACATTTTGTTTTTTACATTATATTTCATATTTTTTTATAATCTCCTAATAAATAGCCATTTGACTGTGATAAAGCTTCATCTTTGCTGCAGATGCTAAATATGTATTGTCTTTGACAAAGATTGTTGAGTAGCATCAAAAAGATTAAAATGATAGATAGAAACAAAACATAGCTATTCAAAGGGAAAGCCAAACATCTATTAAAAGAGTTAGACCATTTGCTGGAGTGTGATTTATAATAAGATAGAGTGACTGAGCTTTTCTGCATTTTTCTGGACATATGATCAAACACTGAATTGTTCCTTTACAGTTAAACTGCTCTGTAATGTGTGTACATGTATAAAATATTCATGATGCCATGGTTGTAAAGGGAAAGAAATATGGGACACACATTAAAGAAATATGGGAAGGAGACAGCTGGTGATAGAAAGATGTGTTCATGCAGCATAATGTTAGGCAAATTTGGTTTAAAGGAAAGGTTGTTTCTATGAATAAAAAGTAAGCAAAATAAATATTTACTAGAAGAGTAAATGTATCATCATTAGAGTTAAGCGGACACCTGGATGTTCGGGTTCGACGGGTTCGGCCGAACTTCACAAAAAAGTTCGAGTTCGGGACCTGAATTTGACCGGAACTTGACCCCGAACCCGAACCCCATTGAAGTCAATGGGAACCTAACATTTGAGCACTAAAATGGCTGTAAAAATGTAATGGAAAGGGCTAGAGGGCTGCAAATTGCATCAAAATGTGGTTAAGAGCATAGCAAGTGCTCTGCAAACAAAAGTGGATGGGGAAATGACTTTAAATAACATAAAATACGTAAAAAATAAAAATAAAAATCTTGATCTAGGAGGACGAGGTCCATATGGAATAGGAGGTTGAGAAGGCGGTAGGTGTGGCGGTGTAGGTGAAAGTGGCAGTGGAGGAGGAGGAGGTAGCCTACACTGCTTTTTGTTTTTAAATTTATTTATATTTTTTAAATTAGGGTACACCCCAAAACATTGGGAAATATAACCTGTGAATACCCCCTTCAGTCGTGCTAAACACACGTTCAGACAATACACTGGCTGCAGGGCAGGCCAGCACCTTCAAGGCGTAAAGGGCAAGCTCAGGCAATGTGCCTAATTTGGAGACCCAGAAGTTGAAGGGGGCAGACCCATCATTCAGTAAGTGTAGGCGTGTGCACACATACTGCTCCACCATGTTGGTGAAATGCTGCCTCCTGGTAAGACGTTCCATATCAGCTGGTGGTGCTGGTTGTTGTGACAAAGCTTTTCCACATTTCGGCCATGCTAACCCTGCCTTCTGAGGTGCTGGCGGTTCCCCAGCTGCGTTGGCGACCTCTTCCTAGTCCTCTGCCTTTGCCTTGTGCTTCCACTGTGCCCCCGCTGTCAGGTGGGAATGCCACCAGCAGCGTGTCTACCAGCGTGCGCTTGTACTCGAACATCTTACGATCACGATTCATTGAGGGAATTAAGGACGGTACGTTGTCCTTGTAAAGGGGATCCAGCAGCGTGGGCACCCAGTAATCGGAACAAGTTAGAATGTGGGCAACTCGGTGGTCGTTGCGGAGACACTGCAGCATGTAATCGCTCATGTGTGCCAGGCTGCCCAGAGGCCACGAAAAGCTGTCCTCTGTGGGAGGTGTATCATCTGTGTCCTCTGTATCCCCCCAGCTACACACCAGTGATGGCCATGAGCAGGTCTGGGTGCCACTCTGCTGTGAACATGGTTCCTCCTCCTCCATCTCCTCCTCCTCCACCTCGTCATCCTCCAGAACTGTGCCCTGGCTAGACAATTGTGTACCTGGCATTTGTGGGTGCAGGAACCCACCCTCGGAGCCACTTGTGAATGCCTGGCCGGAAACCCTACGAAATGATCCCTCTTTCTCCTCCTCCTGTGCCACATCCTATTCCATCATCGCCAGCAGCGTTTTTTCAAAGAGGTATAGAAGTGGTATAGTTATGCTGAGAACGGCGTTATCGGCACTGGCCATGTTGGTGGAGTACTCGAAACAGTGCAACAAGGAACACAGGTCTCGCATGGAGGCCCAGTCATTGGTGGTGAAGTGGTGCTGTTCCACCGAGCGATTCACCCATTCGTGCTGCAGCTAAAACTCCACTATCGCCTGCTGTTGCTCGCACAGTCTGGCCAGCATGTGCAAGGTGGAGTTCCACCTTGTGGGCACGTCGCATATGAGGCGGTGAGCGGGAAGGTCGAAGTTACGCTGCAGCGCTGACAGGCGGGCAGCAGGGTGAGAACGCCGAAAGCGCGCACTGACGGCTCGCACTTTATGCAGCAGCTCTGACATATCGAGGTAATTTTTAAGGAATCTCTGCACCACCAAATTCAGCACATGCGCCAGGCAAGTCCCAGAGCTGCTACGAGATTTCGCCCATTATCGCACACCACCAGGCCGGGCTTGAGGCTCTTTGGCACCAACCACTCAGTGGTCTGTTGTTCAAGGCCCAACCACAGCTCCTGCGCAGTGTGGGTTTTTTCCCCCAAACAGATAAGTTTTAAAACTGCCTGCTGTCGTTTACCCCTGGCTGTGCTGAAGTTGGTGGTGAAGGTGTAACGCTGACCGGATGAGGAGCTGGTAGAGGATGAGGAAGTGGAGTAGGAGGAGGAAGCAACAGGAGGCAAAGTGAAGCGCCCTGCAATCCTCAGTGGTGGAAGGACATGTGCCAAACTGCTATCCGCCTCAGGCCCAGCCGCCACTGCATTTACCCAGTGTATATATGGAGATATAACGTCCCTGACCGTGCTTACTGGTCCACATATCTGTAGTGAGGTGCACCTTGCCACAGATGGCTTTGCGCAGTGCACACCTTATTTTGTCCCCCACTTGGTTGTGCAGGGAAGGAATGGCTCGCCTGTAAGAGTAGTGGCGGCTGGGCACGACGTACTGTGTGATAGCCACCGCCATAAGGCATTTAAAACCATCCGTCTCCACTAGAGGGAATGACAGCATTTCAAAGGCCAGTAATTTAGAAATGCTGACATTCAGGGCTAGGGATCACGGGTGGGTAGGAAGGTACTTCCTCTTCCTCTCCAGTGTTTGGGAGATGGAGAGCTGAACGCTTCCGTTTGACATTGTGGTGATTCATGGTGACCCAGGTGGTGGTGTTGCTGGCAGATCCTCTGTTTGCAGGGTGGCAGGTGGCACTGTCACTCCAGAGATGGATGAAGAGGCCGAGACTGCAGCAGAAGAGAAAGCAGGAGAAGCCAGAGACCTTTCTTGGTTTTTGAGGTGTCTACTCCACTGCAGCTTGTGCTTAGCACTTAAATGCCTGGTCATGCAGGTTGTGCTCAGGTTGAGAACGTTTATGCCTCACTTTAGGCTCTGATTGCACAGCGTGCAAACCACTCGTGTCTTGTCGTCAGCACATTGTCTGAAGAACTGCCACGCCAGGGATCTCCTTGGAGCTGGCTTTGGTGTGCTCGGTCCCTTGTTGCGGTGGGGAGTAGCAGGCATACTGTCTAGGGGACGGCCGCTCCGCTTTTGCACCCTGCTCCCTCTTCTGCTGTGCTGGTGGCTCTGTGCGACCATCGCCTCTTACTCCAAACTACATCGGTCACTCGCATGACCTTGATTCCACGTGGGGTCGAGGACCTCATCGTCCTCCACATCATCTTCCACCCAGTCTTCACCCCTGCCCTCCTTGTCAGTCTGCACACTTTCGAAAGCCCCAGCAGTTGGCATTTGTGTTTCTTCATCATCCGAGACGTGCTGCGATGGTCCTCCCATGTACTCATCTTGAAGTGGTTGGGCATCGGTGCACTCAATCTCTTCCACTTCTGCGGCAGGGATAGATGGATGGCCCTGGGAAACCCTGCTAACAGAGTCATCAAAAAGCAGAAGAGACTGCTGCATGAATTGGGGCTCAGACTGCTTGGCTGATTTGCAAGGGGGTGAGGTGAAAGACTGATGGACATCGGCTGCAGGTGCCAACTCTGATCTTTCAGCAGGAGACTGAGTGGGAGACAATGTGAAGGAACTGGAGGCACTGTCAGCAACCCAATCTACTATCACCTGTACTTGTTCAGGCCTCACCATTCATAGAGCCGCATTAGGCCCAACTAAATACCGCTGCAGGTTCTGTCGCCTACTTGCACCCGAGGAAGGGGTTTTACTTGTGCGTCTAGCTGGCACAGATCGACCACGTCCTCTCCCTGCAACATGAGCTCCATCAGCAGCACCATGACCTGGGCAACATCCCTTATTTGATGCTCTCCTCATATTTCTCAAATTTAGGATCTTGCCCTAAATGGGTGTTTAATTAATAGCAGAATAGAACGACAGTATGAAAAGGGTGTATCACACATGCCCTAATCCAGACTAGGCCTCAATTTAAGTTTTTTGCCCAAAATGGGTGTTTGTTTAATAACGGAATAGAGCCACAATATGTAAAGGGTGTATCTCACACGTCCTGAAACAAACTAGGCTGCAATTAAAGTTTGTTGACCAAAATGGGTGTTTTTCAAATAACTGAATAGAACGACAGTTTGTAAATGGTGTATCTTACACACCCTGATCCAGACTAGGCCACAATTAAAGTTTTTTGCCCAAAATGGGTGTTTGTTTAATAACTGAATAGAGTCACAGTATGTAAAGAGTGGATCTCACACGTCCTGAAACAAACTAGGCTGCAATTAAAGTTTGTTGACCAAAATGGGTGTTTTTCAAATAACTGAATAGAACGACAGTTTGTAAATGGTGTATCTTACACACCCTGATCCAGACTAGGCCGCAATTAAAGTTTTTTGCCCAAAATGGGTGTTTGTTTAATAACTGAATAGAGTCACAGTATGTAAAGAGTGTATCTCACACGTCCTGAAACAAACTAGGCCGCAATTAAAGTTTGTTGACCAAAATGGGTGTTTTTTAAATAACTGAATAGAACCACAGTATGTAAAGTGTGTATCTCACAATCACATATGCAGCAAAGGCTGCAAAATAAACTTTTTTGCCCAAAATGGGTCTTTGTTTTATAACTGAATATGACAGCAGTATATAACCCTTGAATTTTTCACGTGCTGATGTTGCAAGAGCAGAAAAATTGTGCATTTTGCAAAAAGGGTGTTTTAGTAATAGAAGTATATAAATGGTGTATCTCACACCGACTGATCCAGACTAGGCCGCAATTAAATTTGTTTGACCAAAATGGCTGTATTTCAAACTGAATAGAACCACAGTATGTAAAGGGTGTATCTCACACGTACTGATCCATACTAGGCCGCAATTTAAGTTTTTTGCACAAACAGGGTGTTTGTTTAATAACTGAATATGACAGCAGTATATAACCCTTGAATTTCAAACGTGCTGATGCTGCAAGGGCTGCAAAATTGTGTATTTTGGCAAAAAGGTTTTTTTTTTAAAAACCCAGAAAATTATGGCTGTATTTATAGCTTAAATTGCACACTGATTTATCCAGATGTTGTATATTGCCCAAAAAAATTGTTTTTTTAGTAACAGAATATGAAAGCTGTATATATTAAAGAGGACCTTTCACTTGTAAAAACAATGTGAACTAAGTATGCTGACATATAGAGCGGCGCCCGGGGATCTCACTGCACTTACTATTATCCCCGGGCGCCGCTCCGTTCTCCCGTTATGCCTTCCGGTACCTTTGCTCTTTAAGTTATAGTAGGCGGTGTCTGCCCCTGTCCTGTGGGTGTCTCCTTCTCCTAGGCTGCAGCGCTGGCCAATCGCAGCGCACAGCTCACAGCCTGGGAGGTTAGGAGAAGGAGACGCCCACAGGACAAGGGCAAAAGAATATGAAAGCTGTAGATAACCCTTGAATTTCACACGTCCTGATGCTGCAAGGGCTGTAAAATTGTGTATTTTGGCAAAAAAGTGTGTTTTTAAAAACCCAGAAAATTATGGCTGTATTTCTAGCTTAAATTGCACACTGACTAATCCAGATGTTGTATATTGCCAAAAAAGTGTGTATTTTTTTAGTAACAGAATATGAAAGCTGTATATATTAAGCTTGAAATTCACACGTGCAGATCTGTAAAATAGTGGATTTTTCCAAAAAAAAGGGTGTTTTTAAAAACCCAGAAAATTATGGCTGTATTTCTAGCTTGAATTGCACACTGACTAATCCAGATGTTTGATTTTTCCAATAAATTGTGTTTTTTTACTAACTGAATATGAAAGCTGTATATAACCCTTGAATTTCACACATGCTGATGCTGCAAGGACTGTAAAATTTTGTATTTTGGCAAAAAAGTGTGTTTTTAAAAACCCAGGAAATTATGGCTGTATTTCTAGCTTAAATTGCACACTGACTAATCCAGATGTTGGATATTGCCAAAAAAAAGTGTGTTTTTTTACTAACTGAATATGAAAGCTGTATATAACCCTTGAATTTTACACTTGCTGATGCTGTAAGGGCTGTAAAATTGTGTATTTTGGTAAATTAGTGTGTTTTTAAAAACCCTTGAAATGATGGCTCTTTTTCTAGCTTAAATTGCACACTGACTAATCCTGCAAATGCACCAGATGTTGTATATTGCCAAAAAAGGGTGATTTTTTTTAAACCAGATTATTAGTGCAGTATTTCAAGCTTGGATTTGAATGTCACAAAAGCTCAGATGCAGTGCTGGTGCACTGAGCTTGCATAAAATGGCCGCCGCCACCGCCCACCTTACTAACAGACGCATAAAAGTTTTTTTTTCTGTCACTGGGCTCAGGGCAGGGTAAAAAGATTGTGCACTGCACCCACACAACAAAATGTATGTAGATCGCTGAGTTAAATTCGAGTTCTGATCACAGATTCTCTCCTATTCTCTCCCTGAAATCATCAGCAGCATCCTAGTAACAGCAGAGTGACGTGCAGCGCTATGTGACTTAAGCTTATATAGAGGCTGGGTCACATGCTGCACTGGCCAATCACAGCCATGCCATTAGTAGGCATGGCTGTCATGGCTTCTAAGGTTAGGCAGTTAAACGCTTGTTGATTGGCTGCTCTGCAGCCTTTTAAAAAGTGCTAAGAAATCGCCGAACACCGAACCCGAACTTTTACTGAAATGTTCGGGTTCGAGTCCGGGGTCCAAAAATCCTAAAGTTTGGTACGAACCCGAACTTTACAGTTCGGGTTCACTCAACCCTAATCATCATGTAAGGCTCTATTTACATCTGAGCTGTAGTTTCTTTTCTAAACAATAACTAAATTACAGTGCTGGATAGGTTGTATGACAGACACCAGCAGCACCCCACAGACCCATCAGGTTCTACAACAGTGTGAATCATTTTGACTGGAAAATTGCACCGTGTGCAGCACATTTTTTCCTCAAATATTAAGGACCACAAAGCAAAGTCACATAAAATGACTGCACATTCAAAATATACTAAAAATATATACATTATTGTATATAAATATAAAAAAATATTGTGTATAAATGTTATTGTATAAATTTTATTGTACGTGTAAAACAGTAAAATTTAGAAATGTGTACATAAAATCTAGTGTAGGTGTCAGTGGCTCGCCTATAGCAGGTCTGGAATAGGTGCTCGCTCCAGGGCGTACCAGTCGCCCGGCAGAACAAAACAATGACAGTGGAATATACGGAGAGCACTCAATAAACTTAGATTTACATGAGTTGGAAGTAAATTAATTTATTTCAATCTCAACAAATAGAATCTCAACACTTAAAAATAAAAAGTAGTCTGAAAATATATTATAAAAATATAATATATAAAAAATGTACTAAAATAATGGATTGTATCTGGAATAAGAGATTATATCTTTTTATTACAGATCACTTATTACTTATGCAGGACCACAGATTGCATGAATTGGTTGAGAGATTCAGTGAAAGCGGGTACCCTAGGCCTATTTTAGAGAAAATTAGATCTGACCCCCCCATCTCAAGGTACTCTAGGGACTAAACAGCAATGGGTAGCGTTGATACATAAATTTCATCCCTATAATGCGAGTATAGATAGGGTTGTTAGGAAACATTGGAGCATTTTAACCAAAGCGTACCCTAATGTGGAGGAATTTAAAAATCCACCACTGATGTGTAATAAAAAGAACCCCAGCCTCAGAGATAAACTGGTGCATGCAGACCTAGGGAGTAAAAAGGAAACATTAAGACAGAGTACATTGAGGACAATTAAAAAAGGCACATTTCCATGCCTACATTGTCTTTAATGTTCCTATATAATCAAAGGCTCTGAGGTTCATCATCCCCAAACAGGAAAGGCCGTTAAAATAGTTTTTGTTTTACGAGTCAAATTTTTTTATTTACTTGATTAAATGCCCATGTGGGCTTGCATATGTGGGCAAAACAATGCAAATGGTGAGGGATAGGATATGCAAGCATAAGTCCACAATAAGGACAAATAATTTATTGTTGCCGTTACCATATCACTTTGACAGATGTA
Organism: Bufo bufo; assembly: GCF_905171765.1. Classification (NCBI taxonomy): domain Eukaryota; kingdom Metazoa; phylum Chordata; class Amphibia; order Anura; family Bufonidae; genus Bufo; species Bufo bufo. The sequence goes on from NC_053396.1 coordinate 113,623,456, forward strand.
AACATTCCGTGTTGCAGCTGAGGTTCCAGGTTTTGGAGTAGGTTATGAGACCAAGGAGAGAAGGGGATATAAAAAAAACTCCTGCTCCATAGAGAAGCATTCTGGATATATACCCTTGATACATTGCATCTCAAAGCTCTGAAACGCGACTATGAGGTCGCAAGGTTATGAGTAGTGATGAGCTGGAGGTGCCATACTCGATTTCGACAAAATTAGCGAATATTCGCTAGAATATTCGTCTCATATTCGTCGAAATCGAATATTCGTCTTTATTCTAGTTATCGCGATTAATATGCGATTTAAATAATCGCGTATTGCGATTTTAACTTAAGGCAACTTTCCTATTGCTTTGATATCTAGAATTAGCGAAGATGGCGAATATGACGAATGTATTCGTCATATTCCTCAAAACGAAGATTCAAAATATTCTCCATCTTCGTTTTAGCCTATATTCGTCAACTTTGCTAATTCTAGCAATCAAATAGGAAAGTTGACTATAGAGACAGCTGTGTTTAATTCGCTATGTGATTATATTACTGCTTTTTTTAAATAAATAGAATAATTATAATAATTATCAAGTATTATAATTATTCTATTTATTTAAAAAAAAAAGCTAAGTAATATAATCGCATTGCGAATTAAACACAGCTGTCTCTATAGTCAACTTTCCTATTTGATTGCTAGAATTAGCAAAGTTGACGAATATGGAGCTAAAACGAAGATGGAGAATATTTTGTTATCTTCGTTTTGAGGAATATGACGAATACATTCGTAATATTCGTCATCTTCGCTAATTCTACCAAGCCAACCATAGTAAGGTCTAAGGTCTAAGTTGAAATCGCAATGCGATTACTTCAAGTTATATTAATCGCATTGCGATTTCAACTTAGCACTGCTATATTCCAAGTTCGTTAACTTCGTTAATTCTAGCCTAGAATTAACTAAGTTAACGAATATGGAATATAGCAGTGCTAAGTTGAAATCGCAATGCGATTAATATAACTTGAAGTAATCGCATTGCGATTTCAACTTAGCACTGCTATATTCCATATTCGTTATTTAACTTCGTTAATTCTAGCAAGCTGACCCATTAGAAACCCAGCTCTAAGTTGAAATCGCAATGCGATTACTTCAAGTTATATTAATCGCATTGCGATTTCAACTTAATTCTCACATCCGACAGTACATTCTAGTATGGAGGCGTTCCCATGGTGATGGGGACGCTCCATGAGCACGGAAGTCGGCAGAAGCGGCAACGGGCACTGACTGGAGCAGACAGGAAGCCAGGAATCCCCAGAACAGGTAAGAACTACTTTTGGGAAGTGGGAAAGAAAAAAATATAACAATAAAAAAAAAAATATGCATTCGGTGTGTATAATTAGCGGTTTTGTTGTCAACAGTGGTCCTATTATTTTATCTCTAAGGAAATTGTGCCAGTGTCGGTAACATAGTAACATAGTACATAAGGCCGAAAAAAGACATTTGTCCATCCAGTTCGGCCTGTCATCCTGCAAGTTGATCCAGAGGAAGGCAAAAAAAAACCTGTGAGGTAGAAGCCAATTTTCCTCACTTTAGGAGAATAAAAAATTCCTTCCCGACTCCAACCAGGCAATCAGAATAACTCCCTAGATCAACGACCCCTCTCTAGTAGCTATATCCTGTAATATTATTACACTCCAGAAATACATCCAGGCCCCTCTTGAATTCCTTTATTGTACTCACCATCACCACCTCCTCAGGCAGAGAGTTCCATAGTCTCACTGCTCTTACTGTAAAGAATCCTTTTCTATGTTTGTGTACAAACCTTCTTTCTTCCAGACGCAGAGGATGTCCCCTCGTCACAGTTACAGTCCTGGGGATAAATAGATGATGGGATAGACCTCTGTACTGACCCTTGATATATTTATACATAGTAATTCGATCTCCCCTCAGTCGTCTTTTTTCTAAAGTGAATAACCCTAATTTTGATAATCTTTCAGGGTACTGTAGTTGCCCCATTCCAGTTATTACTTTAGTTGAGCTCCTCTGGACCCTCTCCAGCTCTGCTATGTCTGCCTTGTTCACTGGAGCCCAGAACTGTACACAGTACTCCATGTGTGGTCTGACTAATGATTTGTAAAGTAGGAATATGTTCTCATCACGGGCATCTATGCCCCTTTTGATGCAACCCATTATCTTATTGGCCTTGGCAGCAGCTGCCTGACACTGTTTTTTGCAGCTTAGTTTGCTGTTTATTAAAATTCCTAGATCCTTTTCCATGTCAGTGTTACCGAGTGTTTTACCATTTAGTATGTACGGGTGACTTGCATTAATCCTTCCCATGTTCATAACTTTACATTTGTCAGTGTTAAACCTCATCTGCCACTTATCTGCCCAAGCCTGCAATCTATCCAGATCCCTCTGTAGTAGTATACTGTCCTCTTCAGTGTTAATTACTTTACACAGTTTAGTGTCATCTGCGAAAATTGATATTTTACTATGAAAGCCTTCTACAAGATCATTAATAAATATATTGAAGAGAATAGGGCCCAATACTGACCCCTGAGGTACCCCACTAGTGACAGTGACCCAATCTGAGTATGTACCGTTAATAACCAACCTCTGTTTTCTATCATTGAGCCAGTTACTTACCCACTTAAAGACTTTTCTCCCAGTCCGAGCATTCTCATTTTATATACTAACCTTTTGTGTGGTACAGTGTCAAATGCTTTGGAGAAGTTCAGATACACGACATCCATTGATTCGCCGCTGTCAAGTCTACAACTTATCTCCTCATAGAAACTGATTAAATTAGTTTGACATGACCGATCCCTCACGAAACCATGCTGATATGGCGTTATTTGCTTATTTCTGTTAAGATGCTCTAACATAGCATCTCTCAGAAAACCTTCAAACAGTTTACCCACAACAGATGTTAAACTTACCGGCCTATAGTTTCCAGGCTCTGCTTTTGGACCCTTTTTGAATATTGCCACCACATTTGCCATGCGCCAATCCTGTGGGACATTCCCTGTCAGTATAGAATCTGCAAATATCAGAAATAAGGGTCTGGCTATGCAGGGCCGGTACAAGGCAGGGGCCGAAGGAGCGGGTGCCCTGGGCGCTACAAGGAGGGGGGCGCAGGTGGGCCGGCAAGCCTGAGTGCCGCAAGGCCGCGGCCCTGGTGACAAGTGGGGGCGGCTGCGGCCGGCGGCAGGGCAGAGCAGGAGATGAGCGCTTCCATTGCGGAAGCGCTCATCTCCATAGTCATCTGTATTGCAGTCCTCAGGACTGCAATACAGATGCCTGCGCTGCGGCAGAGGAGGGAGAGGTGTGTCCCCTCCTGTTCCTCTGATAGGCTGCCGGCCTAATGCTGGCAGCCTATCAGAGGCCGGTGCAGGCGGCGCGATGACGTCATCGCGTCGCCTGACTGCCGTATAGCGAGGGACACAGACGGAAGAGGCGGCCTGCATCGCATCACATTGCTGGAGGTAAGTATAAGTTTTTTTTTTTTTTTTTTTTATTTATATAGGTACAATACTGGGCTGGGCTGGCACATAAGGGGGGACTACTGGGCTGGGCTGGCACATGATAAGGGGGGCTGCCTACTGGGCTGGCACATGATAAGGGGGGACTACTGGGCTGGGCTGGCACATAAGGGGGGCTACTGGGCTGGCACATGATAAGGGGGGACTACTGGGCTGGCACATGATAAGGGGGGCTACTGGCACATGATAAGGGGGGCTACTGGCACATAAGGGGGGCTACTGGCCCATAAGGGGGCTACTGGCACATAAGGGGGGCTATTGGCACATAAGGGGGGCTACTGGCCCATAAGGGGGCTATTGGCAATAAGGGGGGCTACTGGCACATGATATGGGGGGCTACTGGCACATGATATGGGGGCACTCTGGCTACTGGCACATGATATGGGGGCACTCTGGCTACTGGCACATGATATGGGGGGGGGGGGCTCTGGCTACTGGCACATGATATGGGGGCACTCTGGCTACTGGCACATGATATGGGGGGGGGCTCTGGCTACTGGCACATGATATGGGGGGGGCTCTGGCTACTGGCACATGATATGGGGGCATCTATGGGGGCACATCTTACTGCAGATTATTTAGGGGCATCTACTGAGGCTAAAAAGAAGATATTTTATATGGGGGGCTCTGTATAGGGGCATTTTATACTGGGACACATTATGGTGGGTACTATGGGGAAGGGGGGAGCACTATGGGGGTCATCTACGGGGGCACTGAGAAGGGGTATTTTATGTTGGCACATTATGGGAACATTAGCTCAACTGGGGGCATTACAAAGGGGTATGTTTTGCATATTATAAGGAGAATTATTACTACTGGGGGGGGCATTATGGTGGGCTTTATTACTCCCCCATGGTATGACCCCCTAGTAGCAGCACCAGCCTCTCCCTGCTCTGCTATTCCTCTGCCCCTTCTCCAAATCCTTATTATGAAATCTTTCTCATTAGGATAAAGCACAACATCAGCTCCGCCGAGCCCCCGGCCAAGTGTTGAAGTGGCGTCCGAGATCCCCAAGGGCCAAGTCAAGTAACTGTAAGTTTTTATGGGGGTTCTACAAAAGAGCTATCGTGGGGCAAAGTTCATATTCGTGTTTACACACGTGTTTTAAAATGAATACTTTCAAAGTCCCACAGTCCTTTGTTCTATTGCTTTAAGTATATTCTTGTTTTGAAACAACATTGATTCTTTCTTAAAAACGGGGGGGGGGGGGGGGGGGGGCGCAGTTTGCCATCTTCGCCCTGGGCACCAAATGGCCTTGTCCCAGCCCTGTGGCTATGACATGACTTAATTCCCTTAGGATACGGGGGTGTATGCCATCCGGTCCTGGCGATTTGTCTATTTTAATATTTTTAAGTCGCTGTTGTACTTCTTCCTGGGTCAGACAGGGCACTTTTAATGGGGAATTTATTTCAACATTCAGCATTTCATCTGACAGTTTATTTTCCTCAGTGAATACATTGGAGAAAAAAATATTTAACAGCTTTGCTTTCTCCTCGTCGCTCTCTGCGACTCCCCCCTCATTACTCTTTAACCACCTCAGCCCCCATAGCTTAAACACCCTTAAAGACCAGGCCACTTTTTACACTTCTTTTTTTTTTTTTTTTTTTTTTTTTCACTTCAGACTTCAACCTCCTAGGGTGTACACTTATACGCTCATGTTCCGTTTACCAGCCCATTAGCGTCTCTAAGCAGGTTTCGCATCATTAGTGTAGTTATTTTTTCTTACTTTATTTTTCTCTTACCCCAATATGTGAAAATCCTTTATTATTATATCTTTTTTTTTTTTTTTTTTTTTTTTTTTTTTTTTTCCCCCCCCCTTTTTTTTTTTTTTGGGGTTTAAGGTATTACTCCTTCCTTTTTTTTTTTTTTGTTAGTGATCTCAGGTAGGATGATTCTTCACTTCCTTTACCTTATCCCCATTCCTCCCTCCCCCCCCCCCATCACCCCCCCCTCCCCCCTATCTCACCAAAAACAATCCAGAATACTTTCTCCTGATGCCTACTTCTCTGTTTCGCTTTATCTTTAGGTCTCAGCCCTTAATTTTTCGGCATAACTCCAGGATCTCTTAAACATCCTCCAGTTTTCCCACTTTTTATCTTGGACTATATCATTGCCTTCCACTCCTACTCTCAATTCTTCCATTCTGTAAGTTTCTTCCACGGAGTCTATCCACTCCCAAATGTGGGGGCAGTCTACTTCCTGCCAATTTCTCGGTATTATTCTTTTGGCAGCATTTAATAAATGTGGGACCAGGTTTTTTTTATATTTTTTGATTTTTTCCCCACCCCCATGAAACAATACTACCCACGGGTCTAGCTTAATTTTTTCTTTTATGATCTCTTCTATGCATCCCAATATTTTTTTCCAGAATTCTTCCACCTTAGGGCATTTCCACCACAGGTGTGCCATAGTTCCTAGGGATCCGCATCCCCTCCAACACTCTCCCGTTTGTCCTTCTTTGAATTTAGATAGTTTATCTGGGGTCATGTACCATCCAGTCATACATTTATAGCTCATCTCAGCTGTACGGCTGTCTACTGCCGATGAATGGACCAGTGTCAGCATTTTTTCTATTGTGATCCTATCTTGCTTTGATCCAAGTTCCCTCTCCCATTTTTTAACAAAAGGGGGGATCATCCGCTCGTCCACCTTTAACAGGATCTTATATAATTTTGAGATCGTTCCCTTAACCTTTTCCGATGTGCATAATTTTTCTAGATCGGTTAGCTGCTCCCCTGACCTCAGTGGATGCGGCAGTTTTTGTATAAAGTGGGCTAGCTGATGGTATCTCCATTCGTCAATTTCCAAAAAACAATTTTTCCCCTTTAATTCTTGTAGTGTTATAATGTGCCCATCTTTTATTACCTCCCTTAATTGAGTGGTGTCATTTTTTATCCAATTTCCACCAATCTGTGTTTTGCCCGGTGCAAAATAATCATTATTTTTTAGTGCCAGTAATGGTGAGTTAAATTCCTTTTCTATTTTTTTATATTTAATACCCCAAATTTTTAGTGCATTTTTAGTTATCTCGTGAGAATTCTTATCTAGTATCCTATATTGAGGTGGGTTCCATATAATCTTGTCCAAGCTGGCTTTTGCCATTTCGTTTTCGATATTAACCCATCTTTTTTCCTTACTGGCCCTAGCCCATTCCACCACCCTCGACAGAACCACTGCCTCATAGTATGTTTTAATGTCTGGTACTGCTAGTCCCCCCTTACTTTTGGGTTGTCTTAGGATTTGGAGAGATACTCTATGTTTCTTATTTCTCCATATGAAGTTCATAATCTGTTTTTTAAGAGCTGAGAATAGTGTTCCGGGTAAACTTATGGGTATCATCTGGAACTTATATGTAATCTTTGGTAGGATTACCATTTTGCAAAAGTTTATTCGTCCTATCCAGGATATTGGTCTATTTTTTATCCTCCCAATTTCCTCCCTAATTTCATTTAGCAAAGGAATATAATTTTTCTCATACATTTTTTTTATTGATGGGATAAGGAGAATACCAAGGTACTTAAGTGCTTTTACCCAGGAAAAGCAGTATTTCTGTTTCAAATCCCTTTCCTCTCGTCCGTTGACGTTGATACTCAGGATCTCAGTTTTAGCTACATTAATTTTAAAATTTGATAATTCTCCATATGACGTGCATAAGTCTAATAATTTTGGAATTGATGTTTTAGGGTCTGACAAATAGAAGAGGACGTCATCAGCAAATGCTGAGAGTTTATGTTCGTCCTCCCCTATTTTGACTCCTCTTATGTCGGGGCACTTACGTATCCTGGCCAATAATGGCTCCAGGGAGAGCACAAACAGGAGTGGAGACAGGGGGCATCCCTGTCTAGTTCCGTTTTTCATTAGCAATTCTTGGGATAGGCTTCCATTTATTTTTATTTTTGCCCTTGGTTCCTGATACAAGGTTGTTATCCACTTCCTCATCCTTTGGCCAAACCCCATTTCATCCAGGGTACGCAGCATGAATCCCCAGTCTACTCTGTCAAATGCCTTCTCCGCATCTATCGACAAGAGCAGACTGGGGATTCCAGTTATTTTCATTTTTTGCATTATTAATACCGCTCTGACTCCATTATCCCTCCCCTCTCTTCCCTGGATGAATCCCGTCTGGTCTGGGTGTACCAACTTTACCATTTCCTGTTTTACTCTCTCGGCCAAGACCTTTGCAAATAGTTTTACATCTGTATTTAACAAAGATATTGGTCGATACCCTGAGCAGTCCCCTTTATCCTTCCCCTCCTTGGGGATAACTGTTATGCTAGCCTCTAAGGCCTCCCGGCTAAAAAAGAAATCTTCACCCAACCCATTAAAATATTGGCACAATTTTGGTAGGAGGATCTCCTTACACTTTTTATAATACAGGTTGGTGAAACCGTCGGGTCCCGGACTTTTACCTGATGCTGTACTCGCTAATGCAGAATTAATCTCTTTTTCCGATATTGGTCTATCCATTATCTCCGATTCGCTTCTATTTATTTTTGGCAGTCCTGCTTCCCTTAGGAAATTTACCGTTTTCTTTATTTTTTCTCCCTCCTGTCCTTTCCTTTGTTCCACCGCATACAGTCTCTCATAATATAGCCTAAAGGTCTCCGCGATTTCCTTTGTTGTATGTAAAATCTCTCCTTTTTCGTTTTTGATTTTGTCTATGTAGTTTTTTGATTTCTTTTTCTGCACCATTCTTGCTAGATGTTTATTGGTTTTATTCCCCCACCTATATCTTTCCCTTGCGATTAAATTAAATTCCTTTCGGGTTTCTTGATTCATAATATCTTTCAGTTCATTACGTTTATTAACCAGTTTTAAATATAGATCCCGTTGTTTCTCTATCTTTTTATGTTCTTGTTCTAAGAGGAAAATTTCTTCTATTAATTCTTCTTTTTTCCTATTTTTTTCTTTTATTTTCCTTGCCCCTTCCGAGATCAAAGTTCCTCTTATCACTGCCTTATGGGCGTCCCACACTGTTGCCACCGATACTTCCTTCGTCTCGTTTAACTTAAAATACTCTTCCAACTCTTTTTTTACTCTTATTAAACTGGTTTCCTCTATCAGCAGATGTTCGTCTAGCCTCCAATTTTGTTTAGGCTTCGGATTTCCTGATATATCTATTATAATACTAACCGGTGCATGGTCCGAAATCGTCGTGGTTTCTATTTTTGCTTCCACCACGATATCTAGGGTTCTGTGATCTACCAATATGTGGTCGATCCTAGAATAGGTCCCATGCACCGGGGAGTAGAAAGTGTAGTCTCGTTTGTCCGGGTTAAGGACTCTCCAAGCGTCTATCAGTTGACTCCTAAATAAGGCGTCCCTAAGCTTTCTTAACTGTACGCCCCGCACGCTCGACGTCTGGGATGTCCTATCTATTTTTGGGTCCATACTTAGGTTGAAATCTCCTCCTATGATTACACTTCCCCTCCTGAAGTCTATCAATTTCCCTAGTATCCCCAAGAGAAATTTTGTCGGTGAGTCATTTGGGGCATAGACATTTACCAGAGTACATTCTAATCCTTCCAATTTTCCTCTAAGGAAAAGGAATCTCCCCTCTGGATCTGTCAGTCTATCGGTTAGTTCGAACCGTACCCTTTTTGAGATCCCGATTGCTATCCCTCTTGCTCTTTTGGATATTGAATCCCCGTAGTACCAAATGGGGAACTCTGGGGCATATAGTCTAATATTTGATCCTAGGGTAATATGGGTTTCCTGTAAAAAGGATATATCTGCTTTATATCCCTTCAATTCCTTGAGGACCTTATGCCTCTTGGTCGGGCTATTGAGACCTTTCACATTATAAGATATACATTTGATTTGTGGCATCTTTTAATCTTCCCCTTCTTTCTGGTTATTTTGGTGAGATAGGTCCCTCCCCCCCCCTTCCCTCCCTCTCCTCCCATGCCCCTCCACCCTCCCTCCTCCCCCCCATCTCCTCCAATCCCCTCCCCACTCCCCCCCCCCTCCCCCTCCCTCCCCATTCGGCCAGTTTTTGGCCTCTGGGCCATCCTCCATGTCTGGCCCAGTTTCCTCTAGGTGGGGTCCTGGGGTTGCCTCTCCTCCGCTCCACTCATTGTGCGGGGGGGAGGGGGGATAGGTAGATCCCCCAACGCACCCAACACCACCAACAAGGGTCAAGACAGTAAAAAACCGGATCCTCCCAGAAAGGAAAAAGAAAGGACTAAATCATCATAACCTGACTCATCTATATTTCTTTCCCTTTCCTTCCCTTTCCTCCTTCCCCTCTCCCCTTCTCCCTACTCCCTTATCTCCTACTCCTCTATTCCCATCCTGGTAGGTCGGGTATCTGAATATCTAGTTTTTTACAGAATTCTTCTAAATCTTCCGGAAATCTCAGTGTTGTCGATCTTCCGTCTTTTGTGCCAATCAGGCATGCCGGATGTCCCCAAGTATATTTAATATTTGAGTCTATCATCTGCTTTAGAAGTGGCTTCAGTACTCGTCTCCTTGCCAGGGTCTCGGCGGATAGGTCAGAGAATATCTGTAACTCTCTCCCATCAAGCACTATCGGGGATTGACCTCGCAGTTTCTTCCACACTATTTCTTTATCCTCATAGAGTCGGAATCTAATTATCACATCTCTTGTTCGCTCTGAGTTCACTCTTTGTGGATTCCCCACTCTATGAACCCTTTCTATCCTTATGGGTTCTTCTATTGGTTTTTCCAAGAAGGGATTGAATATCATCTGCATTTTTTTCCTGAGATCTTCTCCCCTTTCCTCTGGGATCGATCTTATCCTTAGATTTTGTCTGCGGTTTCTATTTTCCTGATCTTCTATTTTATAGAGGATAAGTCTCTGTTGTCGTTGTGTCTGGTCCATTTGATGCTTTAACCCTTTTACTTCTTGTTCGGTCGTCTCTATTCGTCCTTCTATTGTTTCAATTCTGGACATGAAATGTCCCAAGTCTGTACGCAGATTCCGTATTTCCCCTTTGATTTCCTCCTTAATCGCCATTTCCATCCTTTGTAGCATCTCTACAATTTCTCCGTTATGGGGGGGCTGTGCATCTGATCGGTGTCCCTTATTCCCATTGCTCTCCGATCTATGCTCTATATTACCTTCTTCTCTTGACTCTATTGATGTTTCGCTGATGTTTTCCCCCTGGGGTTTTTTATTTACAGACTTTTGGTCTTTATTAGATTGCTGTTGCTTTGTCCCTCCCGGGGCTCCTTGTGTTTGCGGACTTACCCCTTTAGTCATGAAAGATCTTATAGAGCTTGTTGTTGATGTATTACTCGGGGTTGTCGGGGGTCCCCCCCTTGTAGACCTACTCGTCATTCTGCTCATATTTTCCCTTTTTCTAATTCTTTTCCCCAGCTTGACCTTCGACTGCCTCCCCCGGTTTCCTCTTTACTCTCTACCTAGCCCCCCCTATCTTCCAAAAGGCAAGGGGGGAAGTACTCGGTGGGGTGTCTGTTCCCTTTTTTTTTTTTTTTGTGAGTTCCCTAGTTTTCCAATTTTTTCAGAGCCTCCCTTGTCATGTGGATACTCTAAGTAATGGTACCCCACAAGTCCGGCATATATACGTTCCCCTCCGTTCTAGGGGGAATAGTCCCAGATGCCTTTGTTTATGTATTTGTCTTCCTGGCCCTAGAAATCCTGGGCGAGTTCTCGAAGGATTTAGGATCTTATCATATATTTCTCACACTGATAGAAAATCCCTTTGTAGACCCTGTGGTATATGAGCATTATATCCGGGCGGGAGGGGGGTGTCTTCTCCTCTGATTCCTTCAGAAGATTTCCCCCGCTTTATAAGGGTCCTCTCTACTAACCTTCCTCCTCTTGGAAAATTAGCGATTTAGGTTGAGGACTAGTACAGTCTCCCTAGAGCGGCTTTTACAGTACCCCTTTATATGAGTCAATCACTCTTGCTATGGCAG
>NC_053396.1:113635387-113656878 GCF_905171765.1 Bufo bufo
ATTGGCGGTAGCCAATCATAGGACAGGATATTGGCTGGTATATTAGGCCCTATGCTAGCTAAGTGAGCAAAGCCACTGATGTTATAGGTAGTGATGAGCGGGAGGTGCCATATTCGATTTCGCGATATTTCGTGAATATTCAATTGAATATTCGTCTTATATTCGTCGAAATCGAATATTCGTCATTATTCTATTTATAGCGAATAATATGCGATTAATTATTTGCGTATTGCAATTTTCTTTTAACTGTATAAGGCAACTTTCCTTATGGTTGGCTATGGCTATGGCTAATATGTGTATTTTACGAATATTCGATATATTGCTATATATTCTTGTTTTAGAATATGACGAATATTCTAAAAAACAAAGTTAGAGCAATATAGCGAATATTCGTAAAAAAACACATATAGATTGCAATTTAGCTAATCTTTAGCTATAATATTTTTTTTTTATAGTCAAATTTTTCTTGTCTCTTCTGAACTTGAAATTTACACTATAAAAAAATATACTATATCACTATATTAGCTAAATTGTAGTCTATATGTGTTTTTTACAAATATTCGCTATATTACTAACACGTAGTTTTTTACAATATTGTGAATATTCAAAAAACTAAGTTATAGCAATATAGTGAATATTCGTAAAATACACAGACTGTAATTTAGCTAATATAGTGCTATAATCTTTCTTTTTTATAGTCTAATTATTTTTTCTCTTTCTCTTATTTTTCCAATATTCGCTATATTGCTATATACTGTATTCTTGTTTTAGAATATGACAAATATATTCGTTATTTAGAATATTCGTCTTTTTTTTTTTCAATCTTTTTCAATCTGTACTTTGGCATACTGCTCCCCGACAAGCGTCCCCGTCACCATGGGAACCCCTGTGGGTTAGAATATATCATCGGATCTGAGTTTTCACAATCTCAGGGAAAACTCAGATCCGATGGTATTTTTTAACCCACAGGCGTTCCCATGGTGACGGGGACGCTTGTCGGGGAGGAGTATGCGAACAACAAAAAAGATTATAGCTAAAGATTAGCTAAATTGCAATCTATATGTGTTTTTTTTTACGAATATTGGCTATATTGCTATAACTTTGTTTTTTAGAATATTCATCATATTCTAAAACAAGAATATATAGCAATATAGCGAATATTCGTAAAATACACATATTAGCCATAGCCATAGCCAACCGTAAGGAAAGTTGCCTTATACAGTTAAAAGAAAATTGCAATACGCAAATAATTAAATTGCATATTATTCGCTATAAATAGAATAATGACGAATATTTGATTTCGACGAATATAAGACGAATATTCAATTGATAGGAAAAATCATGCGAATATTCTAAATAACGAATATATTCACTATATTGCTATATTACATTTTTTGAATATTCGTAATTTTTTTTCCAGATGAAAACATGATTCCTTCCTGCTTAAGTTGCTTGTGGGCCAATAACTCATTGACCCACAAGAAAGAAGCAGGGAGGAATCATGTTTTCAGATGTTGAAAAATGACGAATATTCTAAATAGCGAATATATAGCACTATATTCAAAATATTCGCAAATTAGCGAAGTTGCGATATTCGCGATTAATATTCGCTATTCGAATATTCGAGCTCAACACTAATTATAGGACGTGCATGTCATGTCAGCATGTACGGTGGCTCAGTGCTTAGCACTGGTGCCTTGCAACACTGGGGTCCTATGTTCGAATTCAACTAAGGACAACATCTGCATGGAGTTTGTGTGTTCTCCCTGTTTTTTGTGTACCAGAGTGGGCTCCCCAGGATACAGTGAAGTCACAAACCATTAAAGCAACTCTGACACCAGCTTTTGTAAAACATTATTTTTTTTTTTTACTATAACAGGGTATTAAACACAATCCCAAAAGCAAGGACATAAAATTAGGTTACTTACACTTAGCCCGGAAGCCAAGACCCTTGTGTTGCACAGCATGGCGCCCTCCGATGGTAGCCAGAATGCGCTTGAGCAAATTTACCTACTTCGAGCAGAGTTAGCACTGCCTCGCCATGCCTGTTATTACCCTAAAGAACAGGAACGATTGTTTGGGGTGTAATATACAGGCTAGCACGTGGTGCAACACAGCAGCTTACAATCTTACCAGACTATACAGTAATTTCCCCCTCCTATTTCCCAAAACTGGTGATGTGACATGTGCCTAATATATCACTCCCGATAAACACGCTGGGATAACTGGAGATTATGGTGAAGACCTCTCTGTTCTCTGGAGTGAACCACAACTTTAACTGTTAAGTCCTTGTGATAAATAAGCAGCAATTCTTTGTAGCCTGCCACACAGCAAAACTAACTAACTAACTAACTACCGGCAAGTTTAATCTCAGTCTCTAGCATTTTAGGCGCCAATCCTATATTGAGGTGTGTGCACAATTTGTCTTACCAACCCGGGTCTGCTCTGTCTCCACTGATGATTCCGAACCGAACAAGAAGTATTTCAAACGAACATGTGGTACAACAGAATGGGTAATATGTTCCTCAGCTCTCATCAGCACTACTGACAAATGTCCTCTGTCTCCTGGGCAACAGTACTCCTCTTTGTGGATGAGACCCGGGTCCTGGACACGATCAGCTCCCCTGGGCAGCAGTTCTGGATGCCAAAGAACACTTCCAAACACTTGGATGGGGACGGATCCACACTGTCGGAGTTCCTCTCCTTACAACATGGCGATTTCCTGTCTTTCTGCAGCTTGATAGCCCCTCCTCTAATGCATATTGTAATCTGTGCAGTCTATTAGCTGTGTGGGGAAAAGGCGGCCTCTTGTGGCCAAACAGCAAAATAAGAGTCTTGTTAACTTAGTCCCCACAAACAGTATTCAAACGTTAAGAACGGTTTCTCAATCTCACATTTGTGTGGGTTTACTCCAAGTACTCTGGTTTTCTCCCACACTCCAAAGACATACTGATGGGGAACTTAGATTGTGAGCCCCATTGGGGACAGAATGATGCGAATGTCTGTATAGCTGTGGGGAATATAGTAGTGCTACATAAGTGCACTACTCTGACATATATTATTGTGTAGTGATTGCAATGAAGATACAGTATATTTAGTTATGTAGATTGAATTGCTAGGTAGAAAGTTAGGTTTTATCATTATGGAAAGCATAGAGGCAGTTAGTGTACTGTGTCACTGTCAGGGCAGCAGGAGCTGTTCATAACTTTATGTGGTGCACTGCACAAAGATCACTTAAAGATCATTTCTGTGCATGAGCCAGCCTTTTTTTTTGTTGGAAAGCTTCTACACTTCATAAGTGTATATTTCACTGCATAATGCTGTGCAGTTGAGCCTTTTTCTTTCCAAAAACCTGTTGAATTTTTCTACTGTTTAAAAGTCTGCAATTAAGAGTATTTTAGCACTTCAATTGGAGTGTATAGTGTGGCTAGAGCTAGGGGACATTTAATTGGGCCTACATATTTTACTCCATTAATACCTGTGGGTACTTTGACTACAGCCAGGGGATGTTCAATTAAGCCTGTATTGTATTCCCCAAAACCTGTTACAATTTTTCTACTATTTATAATTGAGCAGTTTAGAGTATTTTAATTTTTTTTTTTTTATATTTGATTCGTTATTGATTTTCATAATTATACAAAATAAGCCCTTTTAAGTCATATAACATAACAACATAGATCATCAGTAAACAGACATTAAGAAAAACATTTACCAGCCTATTACTTCTTAGACATTCTAATCACCAAACTCTAAGAGTTTTGAGGTATTCATTATAAACTCAATAAATAATTTCCCTCAAATTCCCTACAGCATCCCTGTCTTCTTATTCAGGCATCAGAGAGCATTTTTTAGTACATTAACCCCTTAGTGAATAATGATGTAGTGTGTACATCATGATCATGACGTGCACAGTACATCATGAGTACAAAGTGTCAGGCGACACCGGCATCTAAACGGGTGCTACGGACAGCTGGTCTGTCCAGGCACCCAGCAGGGGACAAATCACAGTGGTCCCTGCCTTTGGACCGCTGTGATTGGTCAGTCAGATTTGACTGACCAATCGCAGCGTTCAGCAGCACAGCTCCGGTTCACTGTGCCCCGATCTCCCCCTCTTCAAAATGGCCGAGAGGGGCCAGGTAACAATAAGGGGGCTGACCCCCCACTCCTCCCCGCCCCAACAATTTTTCAGGATGGCCGAGTGGTAGTAGATTGTCAGCTGTAACATAGTACTTTTGATTCAAGTACAATCAATTTGGACCTGATTTAACATTTTTGATCCTTAGAATCAGACCCGAAAAAAATTTCAAGAAATTTGCTAATCTCTAATCTGTTATATACTTCTAACCCAAGTTTTGCCATTACTACCGTAGTAGGGATAGATTTATCTAAGGATTGGTGCTCACCCACTATCGAGACTGAGTATATAAGGTGATAGTTTAAAAAGGGATCTTATTTTTTTTCCAGTTGCTCTGTTTATCTTGTAAGAGTTAACCTAAGAGATCTTTAGTTCTAGCAAACTTGGTGCTTCTTAAAGGGCATCTGCCAGCAGATTTTTACCTATGGAACCGGCCAGTAGCATGTGCGCTTGGCAGCTGAAGACATCTGTGTTGGTCCCATGTTCATATGTGCCAGCATTGCTGCAAAAAATGATGTTTTAATGTATGCAAAAGAGCTTTTTTGAGCAAACTGAGGTATTACCGTTATAGCTAGAGGCTCTCCTCCCTCTGCATCTGTTGCGCCCTCTGCACATTGATTGACAGGGCCAGACATGATTACATTTACACTGCTTGTCAATCAAAGTAATATGGACACATATGAACATGGGACCAAAACAGATTCCTTTAGCTGCCAAGCGCACATGCAACAGGTCAGCAAGGTACAAATCTGATTACAGATGCCCTATAATGGAAAAGGGAAAAATAGCTGTTTCTCCATATTTGAAATGACAAAGTCTGCTTTGCCTTTAATCCATTCAAAAGCTTATCAGATTCAATATTACTACTAGATATACTCCCTTGTACATCCAATATAGACACAGTCATATCTGATATATCTGATATTTTACTATTTATAGGCCCTTGTGTGCATTCCCTAGTGTTTTCTATTATTCTGTCAGTTACAAATAAGAACTAACCTTTGTTTTTATTAATTTTAAATGATGAAAAACTGACTTAAATCTAAAATTGCGAAAGTGTTATTTAGAATTTTCACAAGTACTGGTAAATGAACCACAGTGTGACTGGAAGTTTAACACCTGTTGTGGAAATTTTATTAGGATGTGTTTTTAATATATTGTGTATAGAGTTGAGCGAACCCGAACTGTACCGAACTTTAGGTTTTTCAGCATCCGGACCCGAACCCGAACATTTACGTAAAAGTTCGGGTTCGGGTTTGGTGTTCTGAGATTTTTATGGCGCTTTTTGAAAGGCTGCAAAGCAGCCAATCAACGAGCGTCATACTACTTGCGCCAAACGGCCATCACAGCCATGCCTTCTATTGGCATGGCTATGATTGGCCAACTGCAGCATGTGACCCAGCCTCTATTTAAGCTGGAGTCACTTAGCGCCGCCCGTAACTCTGCTCGGATTAATGTAGGGAGAGGCTGCAGCTGCTGTGAGGGAGAGATCAGGGAGCGATATTATCAAGAACTGGTTTATGTACTCAGCGATCTACAGAAAAAGTGTTTTTTGGGTGCAGTGCACAATTTTTTAAGCCTGCCCTGAGCCAACTACTGCTAAAAACAAACTTTTTTTTCTTCATTTCATCAATATCAATACCTGATCGACAGCCATTTTATGCAACGATAGTGCACCAGCATAGGCTATCTGCAAGTCCAGAAATACAGCTTTGGCATACTGGGGTGAAAAAACACTCTAATATACTGCACATCTGGGATTAGACAAGCATAAGTGACTGTCACATTTAGGACAGAAATACAGCTTTTTGGTTAGGGTGAAAAAAGCCTCAAATATACTGCACATCTGTGATTACACGTGCATAAGTCACTGTCACATTTAGGACAGAAATACAGCTTTTTGGTTACTGGGGAGAAAAAAGCCTGTAATATACTGCACATCTGTGATTACACGTGCATAAGTCACTGTCACATTTAGGACAGAAATACAGCTTTTTGGTTACATACTGCACATCTGTGATTACACGTGCATAAGTCACTGTCACATTTAGGACAGAAATACAGCATTTTGGTTAGGCCTCATTCAGACGACCGTATGTGTTTTGCGGATCCGTAAATATGCGGATCTGTTCTTCCGTGAAAAACCGGAACGGATGGTATTCCGTTTTTGCGGATCCGCAAAAAAACGGAAGGTGTCTTTGTAATTTTTATATAAAGTTCTCTGTGCAGAAAAAAAAAAGTGATATAAATAATTCCTGTCAGATAGCTTGAGCGCCATTTTGTCTGGCTTTGATTGCACCGAGAGCTTAGTGTGAGACTTGTGCTTGGTCGGCATCTGTTTCGTGCTATATTTCTGGTCTATCATGGCTAATCATCGAGAGGTTCTTCTGTACTGGCTAATTTCTCGCAGATTTGGACAGCAGCCAGCAATGCTGTCTGAAGAACCGAGGAGGAGGCGGTGGGTTCATCCCATTGTCTCGCAGCGTCTACAGAAGGGCCACTTTCACAAATTATACTTTGACTTACGGCAGCACCCTGATAAATTCCAGGGTTACTGCCGTATGTCTGTACAGACATTTGATATGTTGCTCGCGTCTCTCCGTTCTGGGCTCACTTTCCAGGACACCAACATGAGGCGCAGCATCTCACCTGAAGAAAGACTTCTAGTCACGTTGAGGTAAGTTTATTAGTCTATCCTTTATTATTTAGTGAAAAAAAAAAAGGAACTTAATAATGTCTTTTTTCTCTTCACAGGTTCCTTGCGACTGGGAACTCTTTTGCATCTTTGCATTATGAGTATCTGCTGGGAATCTCAACGATATCTGGGATCGTCTGTCACACATGTCAACTTATCTGGCAGCGACTCAGAGATGCGGTGATGCCCCATCCCAAGGCAGAAGATTGGCTTAGAATTGCTGATGGGTTTTATCAATTTGCGCAGTTTCCAAACTGCCTAGGGGCATTGGATGGCAAACACATACGTGTTAAGAAACCGCCTCACTCAGGGTCCCAGTATTTTAATTTTAAACAATATTTTTCTATAGTGCTGTTAGCATTAGTTGACAGTAATTATAGATTTATTATTGTTGATATTGGGGCCTATGGAAGCACAGCAGACGCCCGCATCTTCTGTTCTTCCCGAATGGGTGAACGGCTTCGCGCCAACCAACTTGCCTTACCAGAGCCCAGACGACTACCCGGATCTTCTGCTTCAGCCGCTCCATTTGTAATCGTGGCAGACGAAGGGTTTGCATTATCTCCACATGTAATGCAAGCTTTTCCAAGACGCGATTTGGATGACCGAAAGCGCATATTTAATTATCGTCTGTCTCGTGCACGTCGATATGTAGAATGTGCTTTTGGGATACTGTCCAATAAATGGAGAGTGTTCTTGTCATCCTTGCAAATGAGTCCGCAAAATGCCACCATGGTGATACAGGCATGTGTGATTTTACACAACTTCACCAGGATTCATGATGCACCCTCTGAACCTGGAGTGGCCCCTTTTCCAACAACCACATCTGTTGGATTAGACCATAATCCGCAAGGAAGTCCTGGATCTGCTGGACTAGCAGTTCGAGAACTCTTTGCCGATTACTTCATTAGTAGAGCGGGTGCATTATCATGGCAGCTGAACAGCATCCGTGGTACTCGTCATTAATTTTTGGGTTATGGTTATCTAAATTAATTTAAAATAATTTTCTAGTTAGTTAGTTCCCATATTGTTAGATCAGATTAGGGACTCGCAATATAATGAGGAGTCTTGACGTTGGCTTGCGAGCTAAGGTATTTTGGAAAATCATTAAAACATTTAGTCAATGATTTATCCAAAAACTGACTAATACCTCATTGGGATATAGAAACAAACTTTATGCTATATCACGGCTGAATGTAGTCAGGCACAGCCATGGCCGCCCAATGGCCGTGTGTAATTAAAGGCCATAAAATTATTGAATGGCTAGACCAGGGATGGCCAAACTCGACCCTCCAGCTGTTTCAAAACTACAACTCCCAGACTGCCTACAGCTATCAGCCTACTACATGGCATGGTGGGAGTTGTAGTTTTCCAACAGCTGAAGGGCGGCAGTTTGATGAATCCTGTTATTAACGAAACTACAGTGTGTAAGGTGCAACCTCTTCCAATCTACAAACCGGATTCCAAAAAAGTTGGGACACTAAACAAATTGTGAATAAAAACTGAATGCAATGATGTGGAGATGGCAAATGTCAATATTTTATTTGTAATAGAACGTAGATGACAGATCAAACGTTTAATCCGAGTAAATGTATCATTTTAAAGGAAAAATACGTTGATTCAAAATTTCACGGTGTCAACAAATCCCCAAAAAGTTGGGACAAGTAGCAATAAGAGGCTGGAAAAAGTAAATTTGAGCATAACGAAGAGCTGGAAGACCAATTAACACTAATTAGGTCAATTGGCAACATGATTGGGTATAAAAAGAGCTTCTCAGAGTGGCAGTGTCTCTCAGAAGCCAAGATGGGTAGAGGATCACCAATTCCCACAATGTTGCGCAGATAGATAGTGGAGCAATATCAGAAAGGTGTTACCCAGCGAAAAATTGCAAAGACTTTGCATCTATCATCATCAACTGTGCATAACATCATCCGAAGTTTCAGAGAATCTGGAACAATCTCTGTGCGTAAGGGTCAAGGCCGTAAAACCATACTGGATGCCCGTGATCTCCGGGCCCTTAAACGACACTGCACCACAAACAGGAATGCTACTGTAAAGGAAATCACAGAATAGGCTCAGGAATACTTCCAGAAACCATTGTCAGTGAACACAATCCACCGTGTCATCCGCCGTTGCCAGCTGAAACTCTACAGTGCAAAGAAGAAGCCATTTCTAAGCAAGATCCACAAGCTCAGGCGTTTTCACTGGGCCAGGGATCATTTAAAATGGAGTGTGGCAAAATAGAAGACTGTTCTGTGGTCAGACGAGTCACAATTCGAAGTTCTTTTTGGAAATCTGGGACGCCATGTCATCCGGACCAAAGAGGACAAGGACAACGCAAGTTGTTATCAACGCTCAGTTCAGAAGCCTGCATCTCTGATGGTATGGGGTTGCATGAGTGCGTGTGGCATGGGCAGCTTGCATGTCTGGAAAGGCACCATCAATGCAGAAAAATATATTCAGGTTCTAGAACAACATATGCTCCCATCCAGACGTCATCTCTTTCAGGGAAGACCCTGCATTTTTCAACAAGATAATGCCAGACCACATTCTGCATCAATCACAACATCATGGCTGCGTAGGAGAAGGATCCGGGTACTGAAATGGTCAGTCTGCAGTCCAGATCTTTCACCTATAGAGAACATTTGGCGCATCATAAAGAGGAAGGTGCAACAAAGAAGGCCCAAGACTATTGAACAGTTAGAGGCCTGTATTAGACAAGAATGGGAGAGCATTCCTATTTCTAAACTTGAGAAACTGGTCTCCTCGGTCCCCAGACATCTGTTGAGTGTTGTAAGAAGAAGGGGAGATGCCACACAGTGGTGAAAATGGCCTTGTCCCAACTTTTTGGGGATTTGTTGACACCATGAAATTCTGATTCAGCATATTTTTCTCTTAAAATGGTACATTTTCTCAGTTTAAACTTTTGTTCCGTGATTTATGTTCTATTCTGAATAAAATATTAGAAGTTGGCACATCCACATCATTGCATTCAGTTTTTATTCACGATTTGTATAGTGTCCCAACTTTTTTGGAATCCGGTTTGTAGCTGTGTATTTAATTTTTTTTTTTTAAGAACACTTAAATTAGAAAAAAAAACCTGCTAAGACATTTTTTATCAAACAATGTAGTGTAAGAGCTTACATTACCTTGCTCTAGTTCATTGGACACAATCTAGAGTTACCTGAATTAATAAACCAATATGAAAAAGCCATAAATGTGTTTTAACCAAAAATTTACGGCTTTTTGGTTACTGGGGTGAAAAAAGCCTCTAATATATTGCACATCTGGGATTACACGTGCATAAGTGAGTGTCACATTTAGGCCAGAAATATGCCTTTTTGGTTACTGGGGTGAAAAAAGCCTCTGATATACTGCACATCTGGGAGAAGACGTGCATAAGTGAGTGTCACATTTAGGCCACAAATACCCCTGTCATATAGAGTAAAAAAAATTTAGTGCAATACCCTACATCAGGGTTTTTATTGGCGGTTCATTTTTTTTAACAGACTTAACCACTTTTTACTTTGCTTTGTAAACGCTTACTATGAGGCAAACATCTAATAAGGGACGCGGTCATGGTCGTGGTGGTGGTGTTGGTGGAGCCTCTGGTGCAGGGAGAGGACGTGGCCGTTCTGCCACAGCTACACGTCCTACTGAATCTATTTCCTCAGGTCCCAGTAGCCGCCAGAATCTACAGCGATATTTGGTCGGGCCTAATGCCGTTCTAAGGATGGTAAGGCCTGAGCAAGTACAGGCGCTAGTCAATTGGGTGGCCGACAGTGGACACAGCACGTTCACATTATCTCCCACCCAGTCTTCTGCAGAAAGCACACAGGTGGCGCCTGAAACCCATGCCCATCAGTCTGTCACATCACCCCTGTGCAAATCGGGGAACCTGTCTGAGCCTCAAGTCATGCAGCAGTCTCTTATGCTGTTTGAAGACTCTGCTGGCAGGGTTTCCCAAGGGCATCCACCTAGCTCTTCCCCAGGGGTGGAAGATATAGAATGCACTGACACACAACCACTTATGTTTCCTGATGAGGACATGGGAATACCACCTCAGCACGTCTCTGATGATGACGAAACACAGGTGCCAACTACTGCGTCTTTCTGCAGTGTGCAGACCTAAAAGGAGGCCAGGGAGGAAGACTGGGTGGAAGACGATGCAGGGGACAATGAGGTCCTAGACCCCACATGGAATGACGGTCGTGCCACTGACTTTCAGAGTTCGGAGGAAGAGGCAGTGGTGAGACCAAGCCAACAGCGTAGCAAAAGCGGAAGCAGGGTGCAAAAGCAGAGCAGCCGTCGCCAAAACAGTTCGCCTGCTACTGGCCACCGTCATCAGGGACCGAGCACACCAAAGGCAGCTTCAAGGAGTTCCCTGGCATGGCCCTTCTTCACACAATGTGCTGACGACAAGACCCGAGTGGTTTGCACGCTGTGCCATCAGAGCCTGAAGCGAGGCATTAACGTTCTGAACCTTAGCGCAACCTGCATGACCAGGCATCTACATGCGAGACACAGGCTGCAGTGGAGTAAGCACCTTCAAAACCAAGAAAGGGCTCAGGCCCCTCCTGCTGCTGCCTCGGCCTCTTCCTCCACCTCTGGAGGAACGTTGGCACCTGTGTAACATCCTGAAGTATGTCACTAAACTTCTGTTCCCCTGCTTCATAATGTTAGTTATATGCATAATGTCATCTGGTATAAGATTGCATCATTTTCCCCATAATGTGCATTTTCCAGGCCTGTTGCATTGTATTTATGCTGTAATATCCACGTACACCAGCAGGTGGCAGCAGTATGTAGCAGAACCAAGCCAGTTAGTATACCTAGACTGGAATAGACCATTCCAGGCTAGCTTCCCCCTATCTGAGGAGGAGTGGAATGTTCCCACATCCTACTTCAGGAGGAGGACAGAAAGTTCTAGGCAGTGTACCAGCAGCCCCCTGTTGGGGTAGGCTGTGTGAATAGGAGCTCCCAGAAACAGGGACCCCAACCAGGGATCCAAGCCTCTGCTGAGGCCCAAGATCAACTTTCCCAGCCTGAGTTCCTTACCTCAGCTGGATGACCAAGAAAGCAGCAAGCTTCAGAACTATCAGATCTCCAGGACGCCACCATCATTCCCTGCGAGCAGTCCTATAAGTACAGATTCCAGAACAAGGAGAAGATAAGTACCTCCATAGCTAGTCAGGCCCAAACCAAGCAGAATATAGACAGAGCAGAAGACAGATACCTGCCAGATTCTTAAAGGCGTATGTACTAGATGCAGAATATATATAATTCCTGCCACATATTGCCAACACCTGCTGGGACCTAAAGACTATTGCTGTAATATTGTATGGATCTAAAGCTGCCTCTTATAACATCAAGTAAAGAGAAGTTGGACCCTCTTTTCTGTGTGGAATTCCATCATTCCTCCAGTACTCCTATTTACAGCACTTAATTTTGTTGCATGTGAGCCGGGATACAGGAGTCCAGCCGTACCAAGGTAGGAGACACCGTTGACACAATACAGAGACAATATCCCCCTCTGGCATTCCTCACCTAGTACGTGTGCTCATACCATCTTAAAGGACCCTTTTACTGTACCTGCGCAAGCTGCAACTGGCGTCACGAACTTATACACAACTAAATCTGACCCATTGCATAGCAGACCCAGTGTCCTGCTCATTGCATTCAAATGGCGTCCCCGAACAGGATCGGATTGTATTGTGTGTCCATCCCTGATTACAGAACCGCATCTACTTGTGCGCAAAGAACGGACCTAAAAAGCATGTTCTACAGCATAATAAGGGCTGAAGATTGTACAAAATCGCTAAAGAAGTGACTTTCTTACTTGTTTTGCTGTGCCAAGGAAAGCGCTGCACGTGCGCTGCAGCACTTGAAGAGTTAATTCGTTATTGTGGAGATTCGCCATATTCGTTTTAAAATGGCGCCCCATCTTCATGCCCAAGGACAAAGAAGTCAAGGAACGCCCTCTCAGACGCGCGAAAATGCTAACTACGCCCCCCAGAAGCGGGAAAAACTAGCGACACCCCTTCAAGAAAGGCGCGAAGATGTTGAATACGCCCCTTCAGGAGCGGGAAAAAATCGAGACTGCCCACCATAAACTTTCTATTGTGGACCGAGGTGATAAAGTTTCCACCCCCTGGGCTGCACCCTCAGAACCTACTATTGGCCAGAAGAAAGAAGAGGCCAAGATGGCGTACCCTCAGCCACTCTGGAACCAAATGGCGGTTTGCGGTGAACCAGTTTATGTAGAGCACCCACCGGAGATCCGAGTCTCCCAAATAACAAAGAAAGGTGGATCCTCGATATTTGCTACCATGCTGGAGGCTGTGGATTCCTCCCCGGCCAAGGCCGAAGCACCACTCACCTTGCCCAGCATTCCGGAGGAGACCGCCGCTGAAGTCCAGGCTCCTGCTGCCAAGAACTCAAACCTGATGGAGTTCCCGGAGGCCGTGGATCCCTCCGCCAAGTCAAGTGCCACCGCGGAAGAGGACGTACCTGCCGGAATGGAAGTTGACGTTGAGCCGTCCACCGCAGCGGCCATCGCTGACGTCACCAGCATCCAGTCTGCGGCGCAGATGAAGATGGAGCTACAGGATCGGGACTAGGAGACACCGGAACCGGCCGCCCGGCCGCATCGTCAGGTAGGAGCAACCCCGCTCCCTGAGGCCCAGGCCCGGTCCATGTCCGTCCCACCACCACGTCCTGAGACCCCAATACCTGCCTCCAGGCCCAGGCCTGCATCGCGTCCCGCGACACCTGCCAATGTCACCGGACCCCAACCTGCACCACTGTCTGTGCATCCTGGTGCGGTGGAGGCAGCTGGAGATTCCACTCCACCGCCCAGCTACGCCAAACTGAGCAGCCTAAACCCTGCCGTGCCCCACGAAATTACCGCATTTGCCCAGACCGCTTGGGAGTATAAGTCGGCGGTAGAGGAGTGGGCAAAGCAAGTGATAGATGACCCCCAACCAGGCGACCCCAAGTTAGCCAGGAGGACTGGAACCGTCCTATGGTTTTCAGTAGAGAGAGGAGGGGGGTTCCTCCAGGACAATCACTCCGGCACTGAGGTGTTTGTAGGCCGCAGATCGGTAAAACGTCACTACCTGCCCCAGGAGAGGCACAACTTATATATTGGGGATCAAGTTGAGTATACCCCCATGCGTTCCATGCAAGGACTATTTGCAGCCGGAGTCACCCTGCTCCAGAAGCCGCTCTCCCCTGCCGTCACCCCAGAGACCTGGCAGGAGGATCCAGGCTCTGCGGCCAGAACCAGATGCCTTCAAGAGACCCCAGACGGCCGCCTAATCTTCAGGGAACAGCCTCAACCAGCCCCTGCACCTTTAATTCCTGATCTGTCACCACCACCAACCCTACGGGTGGGACAGATAAACAATAGCGTATTAACTTTTAACCCTAAGGTGCAGCCATGCTTCATGCCACCCTACATGCTCCCATGGAAGCAGCCACAGGCTAATGTTCCAGCACTCCCTGAGCCTTTGAAGCCCAAAATTCTTCCCCTTCCTGCACCGGCTGTGGATCCCGGTCTGCAGCAAGCAACGGCTACGTTCTCCAGGTTGGCTGCCCAACCAATACCTACAGTCACAGGTAGAGGCCGCTGGCACACTACCAATAGTACCCTCAGCTACCAGCAGAGGCAAGAATTACCTCTCATACATTTTAGCAGCTCCAGCAGCGATGAGGAGCTGGATACCTACTTGTAAGGTGTCTCCCTTAAAGAAAAAGTCATCAAGTGACATTGTTTGGGAGCCACGCCATGGACTGATTACCTGACGGGTGAGGACCTGTTGGCATTGTTTGTGCTATTTTAACCATTCTGTTCCAGGTTGCCATTATTTGTCCTCATCCAGATGGTCATGTCAGTTAGGACTCCCCCCATCAGCACTTAACCCCTTCACTACCAAGTTTTATCCCCTTTCTCAGGTTACCTGATACCCTGCTGCTATTTTATGACATTTTAACCCTTTGGATTACAATTGACTCTTTTGCCCTATGGATTGTAAAGGACTTTTCTACAACTTCAAGCACTTCCAGGAATACGGACTCAAGTTATTGTTGAGCCTATCCTTGCACTTAAAAAATGTTTTATTGCAACATAAAAGCTTGCACTTTATTCTCATGTACTATTGTAACCGGTTTACAAATGTTACGTAATGTTCAAGATATCCTGACCATTGTGTGTATTATCTTTCCAGGAGCCACAATGTGAATTTATGTACCATTCCCAATGATTGCACTTACCATTGCACTTAACAAAAAATATAGCAACTTACCTATAGTGTGACTTTTTACAGCTCTTGTTCTCTTCCCCTTTATACGGACTGTCAACATAGGGACGTTGCACACCAATGGCCTACACCCGGTGATGTATACCCATAGGTACCCAGGGTAGGACCAAATGGTAAGTCCTGACAGGTCTAGTTCCACAGGTACCCCTGCTGCTTCGGGAATTGTTAGAAGCCGTAGGCTGCTACTTCCCGCTTGTTTTATGTTCCGGATTGTTCCCATCCGGAGGTGTCTCATTTCCAGGAGCGCACAGGATTAAAGACCCTCCTCCTGTGACAGTGCCAGAAGATACGGAGACGATACATACCTCCCCTTCTGAGCCTTTTGCCTAAGGTATGGTACCTCAAGCCTTAGAGCCATATATTCTAGCTTCCTCATAGACATCATAGTGATCGTGCTATAAGCCAAATTTCTTCAGGCTATGATCCAGGAAAGGGAATACAGGATAAAGCCACCCTTCTATTTGCGGGCATTCCATTGCATAATGGTGGGATTACGGAGTAAAGACCCCCCATGTTTTCTTTGATGTTTAAAGGATCCAGAACATACAAAGTCAGTCAGTAAAGGTTTTGCTTTGTGCAGTTATAGGTTACCTGGTTATACCAAGATAAGGAAACTGTGTGTTGGACACCTTAGGCTAGCGGGCAAGAACCTCGAGGAAACCGTTAAATGTTTTGTCTTTGTATGTCATTATATGTATATTCATGCAGCACTTTGTATTAATTGGGTACCCAGAGCTCACTCCTCACCCGCCTATCTTGCGCCGCATAATGTCATCTGGTATAAGATTGCATCATTTTCCCCATAATGTGCTTTTTCCAGGCCTGTTGCATTGTATTTATGCTGTAATATCCATGTGCACCAGCAGGTGGCAGCAGTATGTAGCAGAACCAAGCCAGTTAGTATACCTAGACTGGAATAGACCATTCCAGGCTATCTTCCCCCTATCTGAGGAGGAGTGGAATGTCCCCACATCCTACTTCAGGAGGAGAACAGAAAGTTCTAGGCAGTGTACCAGCAGCCCCCTGTTGGGGTGGGCTGTGTGAATAGGAGCTCCCAGAAACAGGGACCCCAACCAGGGATCCAAGCCTCTGCTGAGGCCCAAGATCAACTTTCCCAGCCTGAGTTCCTTACCTCAGCTGGATGACCAAGAAAGCAGCAAGCTTCAGAACTATCAGATCTCCAAGACGCCACCATCATTCCCTGCGAGCAGTCCTGTAAGTACAGATTCCAGAACAAGGAGAAAATAAGTACCTCCATAGCTAGTCAGGCCCAAACCAAGCAGAATATAGACAGAGCAGAAGACAGATACCTGCCAGATTCTTAAAGGCGTATGTACTAGATGCAGAATACATATATATATAATTTCTGCCACATATTGGGACCTAAAGACTATTGCTGTAATATTGTATGGATCTAAAGCTGCCTCTTATAACATAGTAACATAGTAACATAGTAACATAGTACATAAGGCCGAAAAAAGACATTTGTCCATCCAGTTCGGCCTGTCATCCTGCAAGTTAATCCAGAGGAAGGCAAAAAAAAACCTGTGAGGTAGAAGCCAATTTTCCTCGCTTTAGGGGAATAAAAAATTCCTTCCCGACTCCAATCAGGCAATCAGAATAAATCCCTGGATCAACGACCCCTCTCTAGTAGCTATATCCTGTAATATTATTACACTCCAGAAATACATCCAGGCCCCTCTTGAATTCCTTTATTGTACTCACCATCACCACCTCCTCAGGCAGAGAGTTCCATAGTCTCACTGCTCTTACCGTAAAGAATCCTTTTCTATGTTTGTGTACAAACCTTCTTTCCTCCAGACGCAGAGGATGTCCCCTCGTCACAGTCCTGGGGATAAATAGATGATGGGATAGATCTCTGTACTGACCCCTGATATATTTATACATAGTAATTAGATCTCCCCTCAGTCGTCTTTTTTCTAACGTGAATAACCCTAATTTTGATAATCTTTCAGGGTACTGTAGTTGCCCCATTCCAGTTATTACTTTAGTTGCCCTCCTCTGGACCCTCTCCAGCTCTGCTATGTCTGCCTTGTTCACAGGAGCCCAGAACTGTACACAGTACTCCATGTGTGGTCTGACCAGTGATTTGTAAAGTAGTAGGAATATGTTCTCATCACGGGCATCTATGCCCCTTTTGATGCAACCCATTATCTTATTGGCCTTGGCAGCAGCTGCCTGACACTGTTTTTTGCAGCTTAGTTTGCTGTTTATTAAAATTCCTAGATCCTTTTCCATGTCAGTGTTACCGAGTGTTTTACCATTTAGTATGTATGGGTGACTTGCATTATTCCTTCCCATGTGCATAACTTTACATTTGTCAGTGTTAAACCTCATCTGCCACATAACATCAAGTAAAGACAAGTTGGACCCTCTTTTCTGTGTGGAATTCCATCATTCCTCCAGTACTCCTATTTACAGCACTCAATTTTGTTGCATGTGAGCCGGGATACAGGAGTCCAGCCGTACCAAGGTAGGAGACACCGTTGACACAATACAGAGACAATATCCCCCTCTGGCATTCCTCACCTAGTACGTGTGCTCATACCATCTTAAAGGGCCCTTTTACTGTACCTGCGCAAGCTGCAACTGGCGTCACAAACTTATACACAACTAAATCTGACCCACTGCATAGCAGCCCCAATGACCCAGTGTCCTGCTTATTGCACCTGCCGCCCAGCAAACAGAGGATGTGCCACCAACAACACCACCTCCGTCACCAAGCATCTCCACCATGTCACACGGAAGCTCTCCATCTCAGAAACCTTTGAGAGAAAGCGTAAATTCCTAGCCACCCTCGATCCCTGGCCCTGAATGCCAGCATTTCTAAACTGCTGGCTTTTGAAATGCTCTCATTCAGGCTGGTGGAGACGGACAGCTTCAAACAGCTCATGTCACTTGCTGTCCCACAGTACGTCCTTCCCAGCCGCCACTACTTCTCCAAGAGAGCCGTGCCCTCCCTGCACAACCAAGTATCGGATAAAATCAAGTGTGCACTGCGCAACGCCATCTGTGGCAAGGTCCACCTAACCACAGATACGTGGACCAGTAAGCACGGCCAGGGACGCTATATCTCCCTAACTGCACACTGGGTAAATGTAGTGGTGGCAGGGCCCCAGGCGGAGAGCTGTTTGGCGCACGTCCTTCCGCCGCCAAGGATCGCAGGGCATCATTCTTTGCCTCCTGTTGCCTCCTCTTCCTACTCGGCTTCCTCCTCCTCTTCTTCCATCTCCTCATCCGGTCAGCGACAGAAATTCACCACCAACTTCAGCACAGCCCAGGGTAAACGTCAGCAGGCCGTTCTGAAACTGATGTGTTTGGGGGATAGGCTCCACACTGCGCAGGAGTTGTGGCGGGGTATAGAACAACAGACCGACGAGTGGTTGCTGCCAGTAGGCCTCAAGCCCATAATGGGCGAAATATCGTTGCAGCTCTGGGACTAGCCGGTTTGATGCACATCCCTAGCCTGGCGCATGTGCTGAATTGGTGGTGCAGAAATTCATTCACAACTACCCCGACATGTCTGAGCTGCTGCATAAAGTGTGGGCCGTCTGTGCGCGCTTTCAACGTTCTCACCCTGCTGCTGCTCGCCTGTCAGCGCTGCAGCGTAACTTCGGCCTTCCCGCCCACCTCCTCATATGCGACGTGCCCACCCGGTGGAACTCCACCTTGCACATGCTGGAGAGACTGTGCGAGCAGCAGCAGGCCATAGTGGAGTTTCAGCTGTAGCACACACGGGTGAGTCACACTGCGGAACAGCACCACTTCACCACCAATGACTGGGCCTCCATGCGAGACCTGTGTGCCCTGTTGCGCTGTTTCAAGTACTCCACCAACATGGCCAGTGGCGATGACACCGTTATCAGCGTTACAATACCACTTCTATGTCTCCTTGAGAAAACACTTAGGGCGATGATGGAAGAGGATGTGGCCCAGGATGAGGAGGAGGAAGAGGGGTCATCTCTAACACTTTCAGGCCAGTCTTTTAGAAGTGGCTCAGAAAGAGGATTTTTGCAACAGCAGAGGCGAGGTACAAATTTGGCCAGCCAGGGCCCATTACTGGAGGACGAGGAGGAGGAGGATGAGGAGGAGGAGGAGGATGGGGATGAAGCAGGATCACAGCGGGGTGGCATCCAACGCAGCTCGAGCTCATCACTGGTGCATGGCTGGGGGATACGGAGGATGCAGATGATACGCCTCCCACAGAGGACAGCTTGTCCTTACCTCTGGGCAGCCTGGCACACATGAGTTACTTCATGCTGCACTGCCTTGCCAATGACAGCAGAGTTGCCCACATTTTAACGTGTGCTGACTACTGGGTTGCCACCCTGCTGGATCCCCGTTACAAAGACAATGTGCCATCCTTAATTCCCTCACTGGAGAGTGATCGGAAGATGCGCGACTACAGGCACACGCTGGTAGACGCGCTCCTGAGAGCATTCCCGACTGACTCCGGGGGACAAGTGGAAGCACAAGGTGAAGGCAGGGTTAGCATGGCCGACATGTGGAAAAGCTTTGTCATTTTGCCGCAACAACCGGCCCCAACTGCTGATATGGAGCATGTTAGCAGGAGGCAGCATTTGAACAACATGGTGGAACAGTACCTGTGCACACGACTACACGTACTGACTGATGGTTCTGCCCCATTCAACTTCTGGGTCTCTAAATTGTCCACATCGCCAGAGCTTGCCCTGTATGCCTTGGAGGTGCTGGCCTGCCCTGCAGCCAGTGTACTCTCTGAACGTGTATTTAGCACGGCAGGAGGCGTCATTACAGACAGATGCAGCCGCCTGTCCACAGCCAACGTGGACAAGCTCACGTTCATTAAAATGAACCAGGCTTGGATCCCACAAGACTTGTCTGTACCTTGTGCAGAATAGACATTTATACCACCATCAAACATACATTCTTGTACTCAAGTCAAGTGCAATGATTCTTTGTTTTCTTTTTTTTTTATTTGCCTCAATATTTTGTATTTGTAAAAAAATACATTATTGGCTACCTGATCCTCCTCCATTGATGCCTCCACCTACAACACCACATTCACCGCCTCCTCAACCTCCGACTCCATATCCACCTCCTTCTCTGAGTTGCAGGTTAATAATTTCTAATTTTTATTTCATTTTAATTTATTTCCCTAATCACATTTGTTTGCAGAGCAGTTGCCATGCTCTTAAGCACATTTCACTGCCTTTTACATCCCTCTAGCCTTTTCAAGGACTATTTTAGAGCCATTTTAATTTAAAAAAGTGGCAATTTTAGTTCCCTAAATTGAAAAAATTCTTATTTTCAATTGTCGGGTGACATTTTACCATTTTTGGCGTATACAAACCACTGCTGTGCCTGGGTGACAGGGGCCTAAATCTCTCAAAATCCTCTGTTGTATTGCTGGGTGACATGAACTCCCTTTTGCCATGAATAAACCCCTGCTGTGCCTGGGTGACAGGGGCCTAAATCTCTCAAAATCCTCTGTTGTATTGCTGGGTGACATGAACCCCCTTTTGCCGTGAATGAACCCCTGCTGTGCCTGGGTGACAGGGGCCTAAATCTCTCAAAATCCTCTGTTCTATTGCTGGGTGACATGTACCCCCTTTTGCCGTGAGTGAACCCCTGCTGTGCCTGGGTGACAGGGGCCTAAATCTCTCAAAATCCTCTGTTCTATTGCTGGGTGACATGTGCCCCCTTTTGCCGTGAATGAACCCCTGCTCTGCATTGCTGACAAGGGCCTAAATCTCTCAAAATCCTCTGTTCTATTGCTGGGTGACATGTGCCCCCTTTTGCCGTGAATGAACCCCTGCTCTGCATTGCTGACAAGGGCCTAAATCTCTCAAAATCCTCTGTTCTATTGCTGGGTGACATGTACCCCCTTTTGCTGTGAATGAACCCCTGCTCTGCATTGCTGACAGGGGCCTAAATTTCTTAAAATCCTCTGTTGTATTGCTGGGTGACATGAACCCCCTTTTCCCGTGAATGAACCCCTGCTGTGCCTGGGTGACAGGGGCCTAAATATCTCCAAATCCTCTGTTGTGTTGCTGGGTGACATGTACCCCCTTTTGCCGTGAATGAACCCCTGCTCTGCAGTGCTGACAGGAACTAAATTTAGTGAAAATATCTGTTACTGATCG
Organism: Bufo bufo; assembly: GCF_905171765.1. NCBI lineage: Eukaryota > Metazoa > Chordata > Amphibia > Anura > Bufonidae > Bufo > Bufo bufo. The sequence goes on from NC_053396.1 coordinate 113,656,685, forward strand.
GAAGATGCGCGACTACAAGCGGACGTTGATGACAGCATTCCCACCTGACAGCGGGGGCACAGTGGAAGCACAGGGCGAAGGCAGAGGAGGAGGAAGAGGTCGCCCATGCAGCTGGGGCACCGCCAGCACCTGAGAAGGCAGGGTTAGTATGGCCCAAGTGTGGAAAAGCTTTGTCAGCCTTGGAGGTGCTGACC